>NC_141553.1:6557500-6620000 GCF_021556685.1 Rattus norvegicus | reverse complement strand
TTGACATGGTGTAGAAGGCTTGAGTCAGGCATTGGTGTAATGGCACTAAACCAGTTTTCCCTTTTAGTTTCACTTTTATATTTCAAAATTAGAGATGTTTAGTAAAGAGACCGTATATGTGACCCAAGACTGACTTGAGGGCTTTTAAAATGTTTAGTATGGGCTGGTTAGATGGCCTTGTAAGTAAAGGCCTTCATCACCAGGCCTCACAGACTGAGTCCCACCCCTGGTCTCCCTCAGTAGAAAGGGAACACAGCCCTAGCCCTACAGCTTGTCGTCCTCCAACCTCTACAAACAGGCTGTGGATGACACACATAGACATAGTAAGTGAAGTTACTATGAATTTATAGTGATGTGATCCGGTCAGTTCAGTGTAGTGGCATTTTACTGCGTGGCTGGTTAATGGCTCGCTCTGTAGGATAGGCCTGCCCATGACACTGTTCCAGCACCTATGGTGGGAGGGCAGCACTGGGGGTTTATTTCCCACTTGGTGCCTGGCACAGTTCCAGGGTTAGGACAGCTCAGAGTGGTGCTATAAGAAAGGAGGAACTCTTCCTGGCTCCTGCTGGTCTTGCTTGCTGCTGCCTGCTTAGGTCACAGGGTGGGGCAGGCTCCTGTCTATCTCCACAGGAGCTGGGACTGTGGCTTTGCCAGGTCAGGACAGGGCCCTGGTATTGGCCTGGCTGGATTGGCTGCTTCCTTGTTTGTAGTTTTAGTGGCCACATTGCTGAGTGCTTGGGGATGCCAATCCTGTGGCCAACAACGAGGAAATGGACTTCTTAAAGAAGTAGGTCCATTGCCTAGGGTGGGTCTTGGGGAGACCTGGATGGTGGAGCCCAGCACCACAGAGTACTTAGTGCTTCCACAGGAGCATGGAGAAGCCTTGTGGCTGCAGTGTGGTCGTGGGCTTGGTGTGAGAGCCTGTCACAGGAAAGGCCCAGAAGGCTGGTTCTCCACAGAGCCACCTCCAGGGCCGACCACTGTTTTGTTGTTTGGGTTTTGGGTTTGTTTAGAGATGGGGTTTCCCCATGTATCTCTGTCTGGATCTCAGAGTGCAGACCAGGCTGACCTCAAACTCACATTCACCTGCCTCTGCAGTGCTGCATTAAAGGCCTGCGCCATCAGGCCATCAGGCCTAGCTATTCCAGTTTTTGATGAGAGAGCGTGGGCTGGCTGGATGGCTCTGCAGGTAAAGGTGCTTGCCACTTGCCATCGAGCCCGCCCGAGGATCTGATTCAGTCACATAGTGGAAGGAGAGATCCACTCTGTAAGCTATTGTCTGATTCTCACGTGGGTGCTATGTGTGCACACACACGAATAGGTTACTGTAATGACAGGACCTTTAAAAGAAAATGTATAGACCTCTCAATATTCCTGCAGGTCACAAGACAGTGTACCTGGAGTTTTTAGGTTGTCATTTGTGGTCCAGACTACACAGGTAAAGTTGCTCATCTTCTGGGACCCCTCTCAGCTAATGTGTTGTCCTGCTGCCCTTGCGGCACGCAGATCTGGTGGTACATCCCTCTTCCTCCTTAGTGCTGTGGCTCCCTTTCTTTCTTCTGATGTTATCTGGGGCGCGGGGGGGGGGCTGTCTTGTCAGTTGTATTGCCTTTTCAAAGTGTCGTCTGTTGCTTTTGTTGATCTTTACTTGGGTTCTTTTCAGGTTTGCAGATGTCTCTGTGTCGGTGCTGTTTTCACTCAGGGTCTCATGTAGGTAGCCTGATGGGCCTGAACTCACTGTGTGCTTGAATTACAAGGTTGTTGTGGCCCAACTCATTCCATGTATTTCTGTCACTCGCTGTGTTCTACAGCTTTCGAACTATGACGCTGCTTTGATTTTTTTTCAGATCACAGAGGTTTTCAGATTTCCCTAGAGGTTTCCTGTTTGGCTCACAAGTTATATAAAAATGTCTTGTATAATTCCTAAACATTAAAAATGTGTACTAAATGGTGATGGCGCATACCTTTAATCCCAGCACTCATGGGACAGAGGCAGGCAGGATCTCTTAGTTTAAGGCCAGCCAAGGCTACACAAAGAGACCATGTCTTGAAAAAAGTAAAATAAAAAGACCAAAATATTAATAGTTATATTCTGTATCCTTTGGATTTATAGTAACTGTTGTCTTAGTTTTCTATTTCTGTGCTAAAACACAGGACCAAGGCAGCTTTATACAATAAAATATTAATTTCATGTACAGTTTCAGTGTTACAGAGTCCTTGACACAGGGTTAAGGGACAGCTAGGAGCTTATTACATCTTGATCCACACTCAATGAGGCAGAGAGAGGAAGGGGGAGTACTGATGCTACTACACACGCGCGCGCGCCATAGAGCAAGAGCACTGGGAATCTCATTAGTCTTTTGAAACCTCAAATCTCCACCCACCTCCATGACACCCCTCTTCCAACAAGGCCACACCCCTAACACTGCTCATGCTTCCACCAACTGGAACCAAGTATTGAGGCGATGAGCCTGAGCTCGTCCAAACCCTGCCTAAGCAAAACATCAGTGTATAAAAGTAACTTATCTGCCCCAAGTAGTTGCTGTCTCAAAGGATTACTGCCTCCATCTGCTAATTTTAGCCTAGTCCTGGAAGCTTCTAGGCTCGTGCAACCTAATCTCGGCTTACATGTTTTTAGCCTCTGAGACTCCCTCCTGACTAAGCTCCCTTCTAGATCTTCCTGAACTTGGACTGGCTGCATTCACTCAGCTGTTCTGACCAAAGCTCCTCCACACGCTAACTGGTTCCAACTGGCTTTTTCAACTGCTCACTGAGTTGCTCTGCTTGGTCTCACAGTAACTCTGGCTGGTCTGTCTTCACCTGACTTGCTTTCTCTCTGCACCCTGTCTCCATCCCAGTGAAACTGCTGCTCTCTGCTGCTTTCTCTCTCACGTCACCTCTTTTCTCTCTGTTCTTGTGAGGGTTGGGCATATTCTGTTCTGTCAAATCCTTTTTCTGATTCATCACTTTGTCTGCTACTCAATTTGAGATCTCTTTTTCAAACATGGATGCTTCCTTCTACAAAATAACTTTCCCTTCACTGTTTGGGATTAAAGGTGTAAGCTAAGGGCTGAGCCTACCACAACTAGAAACAGGTTTTTCAGTAAATAACACGTCAGGGTTTATGGTGTGATCAAATATCCTACACCAGTAGTAGTTTTCTCTTTTTAGTAGAGGGAGGGATATTGATACCAGAGCTTATTTAGCCCAAGCTGACCTTGAACTCACCAAGTGGCTAAGGATGGTAATGAACTCCTGATCCTCCATGGGTGTCCTCATGTCACCACACCAGGGTGGTTCTTTTTGGAAGTAAGGACATGAAGTGAGCTGAAGACCGGCTTCAGGGTGTTTGGAACATTGCAGTCTTGCATAGCAGTTTTGCAGTTTTATTCTTTACATTGTTTGCTCCCAAAACCACAGACCCTGCTTGGTCATCCCTGTAGCCCTGTACCCACTAATGTGTTTCCCTGTCTCCATAGGTGGACACACTCGCTGGAGTTCCAGGGTACACACACCATCACTATAGCTCGTTACATTAACTGTAGCAGGAACAGAGTTTGGGCTTCTTGCTGAGTGAACAGCCTATTTGGTTCCTTTGTGGTTAGATGATGGTGGTGATGGTCCTCCCCTTACACTAGAGAAGACCTTGAGCCACATTTGGATTTGAGTGCATTTGAATTGATGAGGACTCGGTAGCTGTATTGCCTTCCAGCAGCTCAGCCTTCATATCTGAAGGAGCCAGCATCAACCTCACAGGACTCAGAGAATTAGAGAAGGTGGTGACCCTAAGTACCCTAAGGGAACGGCAGCTTTAGGTCTTCTGTTTAAAACAGGTCTGACCTTGGCTGCTTAGTGCAGGAACCCCACCATTGTCTTGTGTGGACCCTTCTTAGTCAGGCAGGCCCCGTAAGGGCTCTGCTTTTGTTTATTTGCAGTGTGCATTGATATGCGTGTCACCGCCACGGCTGCTCAGGTGTGGGAGTCCAAAGATGACCCTGGGTGTCGGCTTTTCACTCCACTATGTTTGAAATGGTGCCTTTGTCCTCATGATGGGCGTCTGTCTGTCCTCATTGAGCATCAGCCTCTCTGTCCTCACTGGACATCACTCTAACTGGCTTCTGAGGAGACATGTTCCCATTCGAGTTTCTTGTCCTCCTGGGAATTGAACGAAGTCCTTAGGAGCCTCACTCAGTGAGCCACCATCCCAGCTGCTTCTTGTGGGTTCTCTGACTGAGCTCTCTCATTGCGTTATTTCTTTGTTTGGAGTCAAGGTCCAGGTCACAGAGCAGCAAGGGCATTGTCTGCAGCTTCACTCTAGTGTCTCCCCTCAGAAAAGGTTGGGGCTCCAGAAAAGTCTTTCCCAGTAAATCTATGTGAGTTTCTTACTGTTCTATAAACGTTAGTGACAGTCGTGTTGTTACCCTAAATGTTGACTTCTGAGGCCATGGGGCTGCTACTCTTAGGCATGCATCTGTGGTGATGAAGAGTGTTTCTGACCTACCCGGTGATATGCGGATTTCCTGTCGGCGAGGGTGGGGAGGCTGGAACTGCACAGTCAGGAGTGAGCTATGAAGTGTGTGTCATGCAGTGGTTCATGGTATCTTTCTTACGTGCTTCTCGGGCTGGAGGGATGGCTCAGCGGTGAGAGCACCCGACTGCTCTGCCACAGGTCCTGAGTTCAAGTCCCAGCAACCACATGGTGGCTCACAGCCATCTACATTGTGATCTGATGAACTAAGTCTTTAAACATTTTTTTAAAAGATTTATTTATTTATTTATTTATTTATTTTATGTACAGCATTCTGTCTGCATATGTGACTGCAGGCCAGAAGAGGGCACCAGATCTCATTACAGATGGTTGTGAGCCACCGTGTGGGAATTGAACTCAGGACCTCTGGAAGAACAGTCGGCACTCTTAACCGCTGAGCCATCTCTCCAGCCCAAACTAAGTCTTAAGAAATGCTTCCTTCGGGGCTGGAGAGATGGCTCAGTGGTTAAGAGCACCCGACTGCTCTTCCAGAGGTCCTGAGTTCAATTCCCAGCAACCACATGGTGGCTCACATCCATCTGTAAAGAGATCTGGGGGTTGGGGATTTAGCTCAGCAGTAGAGCGCTTGCCTAGGAAGTGCAAGGCCCTGGGTTCGGTCCCCAGCTCCGAAAAAAAGAACCCCCCCCCAAAAAAAAAGAGAGAGAGAGAGATCTGATGCCCTCTTCTGGTGTATCTGAAGACAGCTACAGTATACTTATATATAATAAATAAAATAAATCTTTAAAAGAAAAAAAAGAAATGCTTGCTTCCTTCAGACTTCAGCCTCAGGGGGCACAAGGGTTTCTAGCTCCAGCTTCCTTATGGAGAAAGGGAAATAGAGTTATAGAGGGGAAACTGAGGAACACTGATGGAAGTCCACAGACAAGGCAGAGGTCACCAGAGGTGGTCTAATCGTGGGACTGCAGCTGCCTCCCTCTCACTGTGTCTCCTCACCACAGCCTTCTTGACTGTAGTGCCAGCAGCAATGAAGAACACCACATTGTAGATGAACCAAGATCGTCAACCAGATGACCCAAAGAAACACTGGATCACTGGGAAAGTGTTTGTGGGGGTTGGGGAGGGCTGGCTGGCTGGTGGCTTGGTTGGTTTTTGAATACAGGGTTTCTGTGTAGCATTGGCTATCTAGGAACCCATTCTGTAGACCAGGCTGGCCTCGAACTCAGATATTCACCTGCCTCTGCCTCCTGAGAGCTGAGATCAAATGCAGGCACTGCCACTGCCTGTTTCCTGTGAGACCAAGCCGTCGTGTGTCGGGTTATAGGCGTTTAACCATGCCCAGCTCAGACTGAGGGGTTAAAGTACTCATACTGTGCATATGAAGGGACATGGAAGAGAGCACACAGCAACACGTGTGCTCAAACAGTGAGGAAGAGGAAGAAGTGTAATGGACTGAGAAAATACTCTCTGGGCTGGAGGCTTTGCGTCAATCTCAGAACCGTGATGCAAAGAGGCAAGAGCCGGCTGAAGACGCTGTCAGCAGTGGGGCCCTTCCGGCCCTTCCTGAGGACCCTAGTTCAGTTCCCAGCACTCTGGTTGGGCAGCGTTATGTCAGCCCCAGGGCGTCTGATACCCTCTCCTTACCTGAAGTCACAAATGCAACATACACACAAATACAAATTACTGCTTTTTAAAAAGCAGAAAGGATTGTGTGCCAGCCTCACACAGTAGTGTGTTCCTGGGAAAAGAAAGGAACAGTAGGTAAAGGCTGGACCTCCCCAGTTGGTGTCCAACATCAAAGACCTAGACAGCATGGGCAGCGTCAAACACTAAAGACACACACGATACAGGCACATAGAGCAGTAATCTGCCTCACTGTCGTCTCCAGTGAGAACTGCATCCCCTCAGACGACACGCTCACGAACAGACTCAGAAACAACAGCACCGCAGGCCCTTAGAACTGCTCTCTGAAGTAGTTCCTCTTGATTTCAGTCACGTGGCCTAGACAGACAGGTCTCAGCAATTTTCTGAGAGCCCTCACAGGCTCTGCAGAACACCCTGACAAAGAATGAGGATACTCCACAGACGCACAGAAAGGAACTGTCTGACAAAGCATTGTGACAGAGTGGGAGTCTGCACAGTGATATGGACATCTGCACACACAGAACATGCAACACCACAGTGAACAGCACAAGCTGTGGCCCGAGGGTGACGTCGGGGCCTCACCGCTTCATTAGTAAACAGAATAAATAGTGCAGTGTGTGGCCATGACGGAAATGTCTATACTTTCTCTTCCTTTGTTATGAGCCTGAACCCGCTCTAAAACATAAGCTGTGCTTACAGATTACCAGGAGAGCCATTGCATATTGTGAGGGGTGCCCATGCAGTAGAAGGAGCAGAGAGGCCTGAACCAGCAAGCACCATCTGGCTGGCTTTTCAGGACTGTGTTTCTCTCTAGTCCTGGTCCGCAGCTTGTTCTGCACACCAGGCTGGTCTCTGCTGGGACATAAGGAATGTCAACTATGCCTAGACCCCAAACATCCATTACGAAGAGTTTCGGAGTGTTAACAGGGAGATCCTACTTCATTTTTAGACTGAAACTAGTTTGGTTGAGCCATGACAAGTGCAGCCTGGGGTTTGGGTGTGTTAAGACGGATGGAAAGGTAAATTAGAGAGCATGTTTGTCCTCCCTGAAGGGAGGACAGCCACAGCCAGGGTTACTACAGCCAGCAGGCGCATCTTAGCTCTTCACTGCCGATGGTGGTGGGTGAGCGAGGAGGGGAGTGCCTTTTCACAAGGCGGCCATGTAGAGCCCAGACCTGCAGCACGCAGTCCTGAACTAAACCCCCAGGTTTCTGCTCGCCACTGAGCGAGAGGAAATGTTTGCTTTAGTTTGGGCCCCATGATGAACCTGGGTAAGCCAGTGAGGTGCAAATGAGAAAAAGGCAGGATCACGTCAAAGGGTCTGCACTACTGCTATTTTTCCCGGAGTCTGAGGAGGAAAGTCGTTCTCTCTGGAGAGAGCATGAGAGGTGGGTCACTGTTCAGTGGGATTGTGCCATGGGTTGAGAACAACTTCCTTGAAGCCTGGAACAAATAGTTCTTTTGGAAGACGGGGGGAGCAGGCGTAGCTGTCCTGCCGGCCACTGGGGAGTAAGGCCTCACCAAGCGCAGCTCCTGGCCACCTCAATGCAGTTTATTGTATAATGTCCAGCATTAGATCTGAGAGAGTGGGGCTAATGTGACCACTTGTAGGCAAGCCTGGGGTGCATATGGAGAGCCCTGTCTCCAAACACCAAATCCAAACCAAATAAAAAGCCAAAACAACGGCAGCAAACCCCATGAGATGAAAAGCCACAAAGCAAGACCTAAAGCTCCCTCCCAGAAAGGCGGGTCCAGTGCATCATCTGGAATCCTTTGCGAGCAGGCCTGCCTCTCCCTCAGCCCTCAGTCCTCGCTGTGTGCCTGCGCCCTCACGGACGAGTGCCTGCTGCTGTACTTGCTGTCCCTTACTCCAGCCCTGACCACAGGACACCCGCAGGCTCACCCCTGAGCCTCCTCACGACTCTGTCTTCTGTCCTTGAATGGCAGCTTTTCTGATGCTCAGTTTTGCCTTGCATTTCCCATGCTCCAGCTGGGGACCAGTGTCTTTGCTTGTCTCTGTGCTTCTTCATTTGCAAGTGTCAGACCAGTTTGTTCTTTACTGTCTCTGACTTCAGTGCGTGCTGCAGGCTCCCTTTGGGAACGCTGTCCTGCCTGTCTGTGCTCTCCTTCAGCAGCCTTCACAGGGATCTGCTCCATCTTCTGCAGAAAGGCTTGCAGCTTGGGGATGTTGCTCTGGGTTTTCTGGGCAGAGTGTGGGCACTTGCTTTAAATATGGTTTGTGTGATCTAATGTCTTCCTGTGTTGGTGATGTGCATCTGCACTGTGGACTCCAAGCAGAACCTTTCCTCTTTACCCTTCATACAGTCTGGGTATGTAGCCCAGGCTAGTCCAGAGATCTGATTGCAGCCCCTGCCTGGGATCCTGGCATTATTTCTTTACTAATTTGTTAAGTATTTCTACAGAAGAAAGTTTATATTCTACTAGAGCGTTTGCCTCTGAGGCAGTGTGTGCCCTGATAAAATGTACGTACAGCATCTTCCAGCTGCAAGTTCTGACTCAGATCCTCCAAGAAAATGGCCTTCAAAGCAGACATTTGCGAGCCAGGTTTCCCCATTAGTTAATCAGTCCTGGCTGGGTTTGTTTGCCACTCAAGTTTACCTTCTTGGCTATTTTTCCCAGTATGTCCTGTCGGTTTATTCTAGTTATTGGTGTCATATGTTGATGGGTGTAAGGAAATAAAGGCCTGAGGTGGGGGCTGGGTTAAGGAGCTTTAGGTCTTGTGGTGCTTAGGCTTCCACATCCTGGGGATAACGATGTGAGTTGAAGGAGCTGTGTGCACTGCATTAGAGCATCCCCTTCAGCCTCATGCTTTGAGTCTGCTCTTGGTTGGCCGCTGTACTCACCCCCAGACCCCCGGTGCTCCCAGAAAGTGACGTCATTTCACTATGGTAGTTTATCTGGATGATCTGGTAGATATTTTACCCTATTTTACTTAGTTTTATGGTACTGGGAGTTAACTCATGCCTGCTAGCCAAACACTGTACCTATTGAACTAAGTGTCTAGCCAGTTAGTGCTTAGGTCAGTGGTCAAGAGTGTCAGGCAGCACGTACGTACGGATGCCCAGCTTATTGAAGCAGCATCACCTTTCTATTGTTCTAAAGTAATTCATGTTTGTCTGTGCAGGACAAACTCATTCTGAATTGGGAGGTCAGATGCTGTACCCGGACAGTGGATTGTTCCACAAACACGTGCTGTGCTGTCCACAGTGGGTGTGGGATTCTTTCCGCCAGGCATCTCATGGGACACTGATCGGCTCAGCTGGTAGCAAAGGCTGAGGTGGCACAGGTCTGAGGGACAGTGGTCAGAAGTGCTGGTTCGCAAGGTGCTGGCCTCCTCACTGAGGATGGCATTTAGCTTCCTGAGCTGAGTCTGCTGCACTTGGCTTGTATGTAGACCGGTGGGATACAGGAAGCAGGAATACTGCACTGTAAGAAGGGACACGTGGGGCCAGGGGGATGGCTCGGTGGGTAACGTACTTGTGCCCAGGTAAAAAGCCAGCTTATGCCTGTAATTCTAGCACTGGTGGGGGGCGAGGGAGAAGGGTCCCAAAGTGTGCTTTCCGGCCAGTCTAGCCAATCAGTGAGCTTCAGCTTCAGTGAGAGACCCTGACTCCAGAAATGGGAGTGATGAAGGGAAGGCGCCAGGCATGGCTCTCGGCTCCCGTGCATGCTCCCACAGGCATCCAGCTATGCAGATATGCTCACTTCAGCTAGAAAGCTTGCAGAGGAAGGTGTGCAATGACTCCCTCAGGGCCTGCTAACAGCTCCTTCCTAAGGCCCACATCACCATTTCCCCGGATGAACTCAGTGTAGACTCCCCAGTCTTCTCACTCACTAAGTCCATGCCTCATCCGTGGTGACTTAGCGCAGCACTCGGCCTCCTTGAGACACTAAGGGAGAAGAATTGCTGTGACTTTGAGCCCAGTCAGGGACACGTAGTGAGACCAGCATCTCAGAAACACAATTTATAGAAGAGCTGGCATGGGGTCCCTCTACATAGCCTTGGCTGTCCTGAACTCACCATATACACCAAGCTAGCCTCAAACTCCCAGAGATCTGCAGCAGACACAGAATTAGAAGCAACCAACACCTTATCTGTGTGCCTGGGATACTGTGAACTGTAGTCTTTGCTTTTTTTTCTTTTTTCTTTTTCTTTTTCTTTTTCTTTTTTTCGGAGCTGGGGACCGAACCCAGGGCCTTGCGTGTGTTAGGCAAGTGCTCTACCACTGAGCTAAATCCCCAACCTCTGTAGTCTTGCTTTGATGGCTGTCGCTTCTTTTTCTCTGAGGAAAAGAATTGTTAGCTCCAGGCGTGAGCAGCAGGTGTCGCTGCAGCTCTGCTCCCCGTGCTGTAGCTCTTCTCCCCGTGCTGCACTGCTCCTAGACGGCCAGTTCTCAGTTCAGCTCTCAAAACATTAGAGTGAGTGAGTGAGTGAGTGAGTGTGTATGGAGCTGCGGGGCTCTGTGTGAGACATACCTGTCCTCAGGGGCCCCGCGAGTCACTGAGGATGGGCTCAGTCCTTCCCCTTCACTACAGTCTGCACTGCTGGGCTGTAGGGTGGGTCACCTTCCACAGCCCTGCAGTGGCTTCTTACATTTGTCTCAGCATCGAAGGACACGGTGCCTTTACTTTCTGCTTGTGCCCTGGCTTTGACAACAAAGGCATCAATCATGAGGTTATCAGCAGGTTTTGATCTATTTAGGGATATGGATCCACTGTGCAGTTCTGGCTGGCCTGTGACTAAAGGCGTCCACCGTGTGCCCAGCCTGCAGCTCACAGCCGACTACAGCCCCAGTTCCAGGGAGTCCAACGCCCTCTTCTGGCCTCTGGGGGCACTGCACCTGTGGTGCACAGACAAACACAAAATCAACATAAGTACATCTTTACAGACGTGCCTTAATGGTGCTGTGTGCTCAGGTCTCCCTGCGTCACAGAAGAGCAGAGCTCACGCAGACCGGGTTAGCTTAGAAAGCCGGCTCTTCTGGGCTTTCAGTTCCTTAGCTGTCCCTGTGTTTGCTTAATTCACTTTGCACTGCATCTCTGTTGTTTGCACCGCCTTTTGCTGTGGCTTCTCTTTGTGAGCAGCAGTCGGTTGGTCCTTTTATATTACCTCCCAAGTGGGGCAAGGGTTACGTATGTTGTAATTCTAGTCATAACCAAAAGGAAGCATTTTTAGCTTTAAGAATTCTGCCTTACCAGAATTTTCAGAATTCAGGCACAAGCACGAAGAGCAACTGGATGTTTCCAGTTCTTCGCTCTCTGGTAATGATTTCTGGGTATCGCTGTCAACTAGGAAGCCTTCCTTGCAGCTGTTGGGTCCCTCCTCACTCATGTGCCAGAGTCTGCCCTGGGCATTATTGAGTGGGAGAAGCATGTGCTGTGCACACATCTCCTTGGCCTTCAAAGCGCTGGCTGTGGAGACCGACTTCTCGGGTGTAGGCAGTGTTTGGGTGTTTGGTGGTAATGGCCTGGGCCAAGGGTGGGCCCGGCATTGACTCGGCTGCCTTTTTGTTTCAGATGTCATCTGGGTGATTCTCAGTGTGGAGGTGGGTGGACTTTTAGGAGTAACGCAGCAGCTGTCATCCTTTGAAACGGAATTCAACACACAGCCACATCGCAAGGTAGAAGGAAACTTCAACCCGTTTGCCTCTCCCCAAAAGAACCGACAATCAGATGAAAACAGCCTAACAGACCCTGGGGGTTCCGAGTTCGACTCGATCAGCAAAAATACATGGGCTCCTGTTCCTGACCAAACCGAGCAAGATCAGGATAGACTGTCACAGAACTCTGTAAATCTGTCCCCCAGCAGTCACGCAAACAACTTATCAGTAGTGACTTACAGTAAGGTAGGTGCCCTCGGAGAAGGGGCAGGTGGCGGGCCCTGGGATTCGTGATGCTCCTTCCTGCAAACCTAGGACGCTAGACCAGCGCTGCCCACAACGGACTGGCTCCCTAACTACTCAGCACACCCATCGCTAGCCTCTCCCTCCCCAAGTGCCCTGTGGCTGCTGCTCCATCCCCCTGTGATTTACTTCTGTCTCTGTTCCACTCGGGCGCTGAACTGAGGCTCTTTATCGTTAATATTTTTAGGACGGTCAGAATCGTTAGTAGTGCTTCCGGGGCAGGAGTGTACTGGGCTTAGCCATTGGGCACCTGTATGCAGCAGGCTCCTGCTGGGTTTTCTTGCTTTAGGCAGGTTTCCTCTGAGTGAAAAGTCAAGCTCGGTTATTTTATCTTAAGATGTTGTCTGTGACTGTGTACTCTGTCACATAGTGTGTGTTGATGTCTTCAGTTTGCTTTGGCTCATGACTTCCTCCCCCGCACCCTGGAGTGGCTCAGATTGATATTTTGGCTTTGCACATGTGGGAGATGAGTGAGGGAACTGACTACCATTCAGTAGTCTGGCGCTCCCGCGAAGCTGTGCTGCGTGTTTGAGTTGCAGTTTCTCTGGGCTAGCTGTTCCCACTCACTGTTCAGGTAAAGATGGCTCCCGCCTCCCGGTTTGGGTCTGAGCCCACAGCTAGGGTTATCGTCAAGCTCAGCCCTGTGTGCACTGTCCCTCCGTGTACAGAACTGTCAAGTCCCCCTGTGCTTGGAGCTGCACTCAGCCTCACAGCTTACAGTGAGCTGTGTGCCGGAGTCAGGGTGGTCTGCGTACAGTGCTTGGTCAGTCTCCCAGGAACTGGCTTTAGTCACTTAGGCGGATGGGTGCACAGTGGGATTGTGGGGCTGAGGAAGTCATTTGGACACTTGTACAGCCATGTCCTGTTGAGCATGTAAGGCGTGAGTGGCCGAGCAGTGACTTGCCTGCATTAAGGAAAGCTCCACTTCGTTTGATGTTTGATGTAGGAGTCTCCCCTCTGCTTCTCAAGTATTGGGCTCGCAGGCCTAGTTGAACACAGCTGGCCAGGACCCCACATCCTCTCACACCAACACAGTCCCACACAGTTTTTCTTTGTTTCTAACACAGGGCCTCATAGCCTCAAGACTTGCTAAACAGCTGAGGAGGGTGGCCTTGAACTTGTTTTCCTGTGCCAACTAAGCTCTCGACAGCCACCACACCTCCTTCTCTGCTATGTTGGAGATGGAGTATGCTGTCGTGCAAAGTAGGCAAGCACCTGCCAACCGTGCTACATCCTGAACCCAGAATGTTGTCTAAAGCTCTCTTTGTTGTCTACACAGCAAGCAGAGCAGCCAGCCTTCACCACACCAGGCTCACACAGTGGAAGTCAGTGCGGCTGAGGTCAGCGGAAGGTGACAGTTGGCAGAAGCAGCTCACATACTCGATTGTTTGTAGAACAGGGCGCTGCTTTACCCAATTGAGCCTTGTACTGAGATGACAGCCATCTTAGGGAATTCTGGCTAAGGAGCTAATGTCGTTTCTAGCTGTGGTCCATCCTGTCCTTCAGAGATGGGGACACCTAGCCAGTGCAGTGGTTATTCACATGTTCATAACAGAGCAAAGGGCTGAGGCCCCTGCCAGCCCAAGGCCCCGCTCAGCCCTGTTGCTGGTGCTAGACAGTGGGAGCCGTTCATGTGCTTAACAGACTGCCTCAGACTCTTTCCTGCCCACCTTCCCCCATCGAAAAGTAACCGAGGATCCAGCACCCACATGGCAGCTTACAAGTCTCTGTAGCCACAGTTCAGGGAATCCAACACCATCTTCTGATCTCCATAGGCATCAGGCATGGAGATAAAACATCCATGCACGCAAGTTATAGCTGTGGCTGTCCTGGAACTCACTCTGGAGGCCAGGCTGGCCTCAAACTCAGAGATCTGACTGACTGCCTGCCTCTGGAGTGCTGGGAGCACCACCTCACCTGCTTTACACATAAGTTTTTAAATACAAATAAAAGCAACTTCTCAGCTAGTGAGAGGACTCGGTGGAGGTGCTGATAGCCACGCCTGAAGAGTGCACGCAGGAAGGTGCAGGCTGTCCTCACTTCCACGTGTGTGCCATGCGCACCCTCACTGAATGCGTGAGAGATGACAGGAAGGCTTGGATAGAATGGATTCATAGTGTGAGACTTGAGTCTTAAGGAGACGTGGGACAAGCCTCGTTGTTGTTACTGGTTTTAATCCAAGCAAAATCTTACTCAGAAAACTATGAAACATCTGGCTATGTTGTCTGTGTCCAGCAAGCTGTGTTGGCTCCACCCCCTTTGGAATGGCCCAGGCAGTGGTCAGTGAGTAGTGACCACACCCCCTGTGTGTAGGGCATCTCACCGTCCAGTCAGAGCCCAAGGAGTAGAGTGCCGATTCCTGTCCACATTGTTGACCCTGCAGCAGGGAAGATTAGCCGCTTACAGAGCAAAGTCTGAATCAGAACTGTCGGCTGTATAACTCACGGTAGGAGTGCAACAGAATAAAGGGAAGGGGTCCACACGGGTCCCTGGAGCCGTGGACAGTGAGGCGGAAAGCTTAAGTGCTGAGGCGTGGGTCACTTGCCTGCAGTGTGCTGCTCTGAAGAGAGGGTGAGACAATCACAGAGGGCTTTGGAAATACTGCTGCTAACTCTGCACATGGCCGAGGCAGGTGGCTCTCTGTGAGGACAGCCAGGACTACACAGAGAAACCTTTCTGTCTTGGGAAAATAACAACAAAAGGCAAAAGAAAAGAAAATATTGGTATGAAGAGATTGAAGTGAGGGTTCAGGGTTCAGAGCATTGGCTGTTCTTCCAGAAGACCAGGTTCAATTCCCAGCACCTGCACGGCAGCTCCCAACCTTCCTTCCGTCTCAGACCTGACTCCCTCTGTGGCCTCCACAGGCACTGCATGCACATGCAGACTAATCCTCCATACAAAAGCAGACAGATGCAATATATCTAGATGTATACATACATGTGTGTGAGACTGAAGTGGACACAAATGGATGACAAGACTGCAACAGCATGTGTGTGACCAGTGAGTCCCCAGCGTTCACGTTGTTCTCTGACCTCGTTATGTAAAGAGACATTGAGGCATAGGTAGGGAATGCAGAGATGGTTCCATGGTTTGAAACATTTGCCGTTCTTAACAGAGGGAAGACCCCACATCCGGCGGCTCAGGGCCATCTGTAACTCCAAGGGCTCCAGCATCCTCTTCTGCCTCCTAGGGCACCTGCACACATGCACACAGACATACCGAGACACGCGTGCAGTAAGGTAGTAAGGAAGGCATAGGTAGTCCTACACGTGTATATTTGACTTGAGAACACAGACGTTTTCTTGAAAGTAGGCATGCTTCAAGTCATGCAGTATGTCCTTGGCCACATGAGGAGAGCTGCTTTCGAATTGTTCTAAATGCCCAGGCATACTTTACCTGTAGGTGAGGAAACACACGTTCTGAGGGGCTGTGTGCCTTGCCTGGTGTTGCAGCAGGATACAGGTACACTCTACTGTGGGCGCCACGTCTGAGAGGTCTCTGCCTTCTCCCGGTTGCTGTGCTTGCTTCCCTAGGCCCTCTTGTTGGCTGAAAGGACGGTGCTGAGGACCAACATGAACTGAGGTGACCGGGTGCCATCATCAGGGCAGGAGAGAGGCAGCACTGAGATGTGCGGAGACATTCTAGTGCAGAGCTGCCTGTGGTGTCTTCTGGGACAGCATTCCATCTGCACCCTGAAGAGAGCAGTGTCCTCCTTACATTTGAACTCTAGGACAAACAAGCCAAGGACACTTACAGTAGAATAGAAAGGGCCTGCAGAGTGAGGGGGCACGTGTGCTTTACCTGCTGCTGCCTTCAGTGTGTGGTGCTCGCCTGATGAGCTGCTGTTGGCACCAGTGGTCGGCAAGAGGTTGGGGTCACCTAGGGTGTAGCCAGAGAAGAAACGATGCTCTTGGAAAGCCATGCGAGGTCTCGAGATGGCTCCCTGCTGCCTGTGTAGTGGGGTTTAACTTGGTAGACAACGCAGAGATCTCTGGAGGACCCCACTCCTTGAGCACTGGCTGCTTATGTCAACAGAATAGCACCTCTGTCGTGTTGGGTCCTCAGCTCTGGGTGAGACCTCGCAGCCCACAGAGATGGCCCTCCCTAGGAGAGCGGCTGAAGGAGTCAGCCAGGGAAGCTGATGCCGGCCTGCTTCAGTCCAGGGGTCAGAGAAGACAGGGATGTGGTCTAGACAGTGCATACTCACACGGGGATCCAACTCGGGGCCAGTGAGCCCCTGTGTGGGCAGTTGGCTAATGGACTCTGCAAGGTGTGCTGTAGAAACAGAGTCCACCTACTGAAGTCAAAGAGGCCATCTCGTGAGCCACTTCTCTGCGTGCTTTCCACGACCTTCAGAACAATAAGACAAGGGAAGTGACTCAGGACAGGCGGGAATGAGTGTGAG
The DNA here is from genome assembly GCF_021556685.1 of Rattus norvegicus. NCBI lineage: Eukaryota > Metazoa > Chordata > Mammalia > Rodentia > Muridae > Rattus > Rattus norvegicus. The sequence goes on along the minus strand of NC_141553.1, from coordinate 6,603,541 downwards.
GCCAGGCAAGCTGAAGCCAGGGAAAGGATGGCTGTTTGTCTCAGTTCTGAGAAGCAGGCTGCTGTTTGTCCTGTGCTTCCACTTTAAACTGGATCACAGCCTGAGCCTCTTCCGCCAAGCCCTGGTTCAGAAGGAGAACACGTGATTATCTCTGCTGCCTTCTGCTAACTCCTCCCTCCACTTTGCAATAGCCGAGAGTGCCATCTGCCCTCGTGGCCACAGCCCCACCTCACCCCTGTAGTTTTTGAGAATACAAGTGTGTGTGTGTGTGTGTGTGTGTGTGTGTGTGTGTGTGTGTGTGTGTGTGTGAGAGAGAGAGAGAGAGAGAGAGAACGTGAGAATGAACGTGTGTATGTGCACGTGTGCGCACGTGTACCCCACCCAACACTGAGGAGGCACAAGCCGAGATTGAGGACAGCCTGCAGCCTGGAATATACAGCAAGCTCCAGGCCAGTGAGGCAACACAGCGAGACCCTGAAACCCAGCTACGGTGGCTACATCTAAAGCCAGCGGCTTAGAAGGTGAGGCAGGAAACATTCCGGTGACAAGCACCCCAACCCAAAATCAAAGACTGAGACAGCTCAGCAGAAGAGTACAGCCAGGCCCCAGGCTAGAGGTGTCTGGGAGCCGCCATGAGTGTGCTCAGACTCGAACTTGGGTCCTTCTCAAGCCCTCCTCTAGGACTTCCATAGTTATAGGGAATAAAAAGCCCCCACCAGTGCCTGCTACCTTTCATGTCACTTAATTGTAGGCCATGGCCAGAACCCAGTTAGAGTCCGATGTTCTAGATCACGTTTTGGTGATAGGATTGGCTGTCCTGTGCAGATGGTCTGTATTTGTGTCAGGTGTAGCAACTCCTCACCCACCTGTAGCCGCTGAGAACCTGAGGCCAAGGAGAAAGAAGCAAGAGGGAGCACAGGCCCCGCCCACCCGTGCTCTGGCAGCCCAGCACATCCTGTACAGAAAGCGCTTGTCAGGGAACTCGGGGTTTGATGCTTTCCAATGACTCCATCTCCTGAAAGCTCCAACGAGCTAGTAAAGGCCTCTCTCAGCCGCTGGTGTTTGCATTGGCGTGGACTGAGTGTGCGCTTTAAATCGCCTGAGCAAACAGCGCAGGCCTGGAAATGTCTTTGTTACGTAGCAGTGCTGATGACTGAGGCTGAGAGGTCTGTCCAGGAACTAACTAACTAACACACACTCTCTCTCTCTCTCTCACTCTCTCTCTCTCTCTCTCTCTCTCAGCTCTGCGTTAGTTTCTAGTGGGGTTCTAAGGTTGGGTCTGTGAACTTGGGTCAGTGTCTCCTGACGTGGGTGCTGAGCATTCTCTGCTCTGACAACTCTTACGGCTCCAACAGAGCTGGTCACTGTGAGAGCCATTCTTATACCCAGGTGGAAGGGGCTGGGGCTTTTGCTTGTAGCGGGTTGCCTAAGGACCAGACAGTTGTCTGCTCTACATGGAGGCAGCCCTCATGGTGTCAGTCAGTTATGAGTCTCCTGCTCAGCTCTGCCGATCCCCGTCTTCAAAGTGTCACCAGTGCGCCCTGCCATGGGCAGGCACAGGTGCCAGAGAAGAGAACATAGGGTATGGAGAATGTGGCGGTCACTAGCTTTTCCTTTCGTGCACGTGTACCTGCTCCCAGGCGCTGGGTGCTCTGGAACACAGGAGTCATGGGCAGTTGTGAACCGCCGGTGGGCACGCTGGCTGGCACTGAGCACTGGTCCCGGAAGAGCAGCGAGCGTTCCTGACCACTGAGCCACCTCTCCAGCCCCTCTTCCTTTTGAGATTTTCTCCTTTTTTAATTCTTAGCATTTGTTTCTTTGTGTGAATGCAGTGTGCATGCCACAGCTCATGTGAACGTCAGCTTAATGGTAAAGCGCTGAGCCCCTGAGCATTTTAAATCTTTGTTGTCACAGGTACCCATGTTAGCCCAGTTCTGCTGCCTCAGCCTCCTCCGCACTGGGGTAGACGGCGTTTGTGCTCCCATTGGCTTCTTTGGTGGATAGTGGGAGTCGGTCTGAGCCAGCCTTAACTGCATAGCTGTGGTTGACTAGCACAAGCAGAAGTCTCCTCTTGCTTATTCCTCTGCCTCCCAAGTGCTGGGACTGAGGGTGTACGCCACTGTGCCTGACAGATTTCCTTACTTTTTAGAGATCTCCTTGCCCTAGGAGAGGCCAGAAAGAACCCGGCCCCCAGCATCTCGTCTAGGTTCTAGCACTGACTGTTAGGCCCCGAGGAGGCCAGGAAGCGTTAAATCCTTACTCAACCGAGCCCCTTCACCTGCTTATAGAACTTCAGTTAGTGTTTGGTTTGGTTCGGTTTGGTGGCATGAGACAGTTTCTAGCTGAAGACTGCTTTGTATAGGCTACATGCACCCTCTAGCAGCTGAGCCTAATCTCTGGCCCTCAGAGATCACGGAAGGACATGCTGGGTGGACCCCTCATGGCAGGTTTCTTAGTTGGAACAGGGAAAGGTTAAAGGCTGGCAGTGCTTGTTGGCCCTGGGTACCAAGGATGGGCAGAGGAGGGAGGTTAGGTGAGTGAATGAAAAGGAGATGGGGGTGGAAGGATGGATGCTGGATGGTTAGAGGTTGAGGGGAGAGGACAGAAACGTGGCTGACAGGATGGATAGGCTGGGGCGGATGCAGAAAGGTTGGATGGGTTGTGGCCAGACAGAAGGTACTGTTACAGAGATCAGAATAAATGGTTTTATAAGGCACTCATAACTTTTAAGTAGTTTGACAAGATCATAAGGCTGTGAACCCCAGGTTACCCTGGCATGGTCCTCATGCCTGAAGTAGGTGTCTACACTCATCCTTTGGCAGTGCAGGAATAAATATGTCTTTGAACTTTAGCACATTTTCCCAGGAAAATGACCCTGCCACACTGTCACCCAGCAGGTAGAAGGGATGAGTTTGACTATTTTGATTTGGCTGGTTGGTCCAGTTCCTGTTGATAAGACCCTCGGATCTGATCACGTTGGTCAGTCTCCAGCCCTAGATGGCCAGTCCTCAGCAGGGCCCCAGCACTTGATATGTGCAGTCCAGTATCAGGCCAGCACTTCCTGCTAAACCTTGTACTCGTCTGTGTTTGCACTGGGTGAGCAAAGCTAGGAAGAGGATGAGCAGGCCTCATGTTTGCTGTCCTTGGGGGCGGGGGTGCTTCCCTGATGGCAGCAAGCACTCGTCTTTATTAGCCTGTGTGAACCTTTGTGTTTACTTAAGCCAGATCACAAAAGCGAAATAAAGACAGGCATGTGAAGGTCGCCATGCTGTGGTTCATCTACGCAAGTTTTCAAGTAGAGGGAGATTAACCCAGATGGTCTCTGGGAAATGTCCCTCCTAAGGGACTTTCGGCTCCTTTCTGGCACCTCACCCCGAAGATAAAAGACAAGAGCTGAGTCCGCAGCAGAGTGATGAGTCCCTTCCTTCCTTTTTAGTGCAGTGTGAAGGATGGGTGGGGCGGTCTGTGTGCTAGTATAAGTTCGAGTGTTTTAAATCTAGAAATGCAGAACATGGCATTTCAAATGCCGGTAGGATTCCTCAAGTGGAAGATTCTACACTAAGAACCCCTGTTTGATTTAAAAAAAAAAAAATGGTCAGAGAGTAAGCCATGTGTGATAAAATGTCAATAAACTGTTTGGTCTTGGGTCCCAGCCCCAGCCAGCTTGTTAAGTGTGTGCAGATATTCCAAAGCCGGGGGGGGGGGGGGGGGGGGACGGTCAGGCCCAAGCACTTCCAGCACGGGTCAGTTCGCATCTCTCTGACACCACAGTGGGACTCCGTATGAACGGGCCTCACGGAGCCTCCTGGACTGGCTGTGACTCTCGCTGCTGCTCATGAGGCTGCCTCATACGGTTGTTGGTGTTGGGTTTGCTTGGCAGACTGTGTCAGAAGTCCAGATCTTTCCCCACAAATACTAAGGCTTGACCCTGGCAGCACCTGCTGGGCCTGTTCTCGCCGAGCCCCTCTTTGGTGCACAGATCTTTGGTGCTAGATCTTTAAGTTGTTCTTGAAGAAGATAAGGATGGGTTTGCATGAACTTGCATGCATACAGAACAAAGTATTTTAGAAAGGTGGCCAGCTTGTGGCTCACAGTAGTCAACACTGCCCCTCAGACAGATCGTTCAGGACCTGACCCAGCTGCCTGAATATTCACCTGGCTGGAAGTGAGGTGAACGATCTCTTCTCTCAGGGGCAAAGAGGAGACGTCTTTGCTGCCTGTGTGTGGAGCTTGTGTTCCATGGAGAGCCTCACTACCTGCGTGCTGGCACTGGTTTATGCTCGGGCTGCCCACAGTCTTGACAGCTATTCCTTGCCAAGCCTTCACTACTGCAGGCCTGAGCTGTCCCTCCTCCTCTGGCATATGTGGTAACAGCTCCAAAGAGAAACTTGTTTCTCTGCATTTTTGAGTTAGCTCTAGGAAGAATTGGCCTTTAGATATGGAGCCAGTAGGACAGTTTTTCTTCTTCTTCTTCTTCTCCTTCTTCTTCTTCTTCTTCTTCTTCTTCTTCTTCTTCTTCTTCTTCTTCTTCTTCTTCTTCTTCTTCTTCTTCTTCTTTCTTCTTCTTTCTTCTTTCTTCTTTCTTCTTTCTTTCTTCTTCTTCTTCTTTCTTTCTTCTTCTTTCTTCTTCTTCTTCTTCTTTCTTCTTCTTCTTCTTCTTCTTTCTTCTTTCTTCTTTCTTCTTCTTTCTTCTTCTTCTTCTTCTTCTTCTTTTTTCTTTTTTTCGGAGCTGGGGACCGAACCCAGGGCCTTGCGCTTGCTAAATCTCCAACCCCAGTAGGACAGTTCTTTACTGGATGGGTGTACTCACATCATGGTTGGCACGGCCGTAGGACTCAGAAAGGGGCGAGGGTGGCTTTCTCCACCATGCTGGTGCGCTGAGTTTTGTTTGGGTCAGAGTTCGCTCTCTGGTACCGTCTGGTGCTGCGTCATCCCCTGCCAGCTGTGCGCTGCTACAGACGATGTGAGAGAGAGAGTTGGGGCTAGGGAGGTGGCTCAGTGGATAAAGTGGATGAAGCGGGAGCATGAGGAACTAAGTCTGTCCCCAGCATCCACAGCAGAGCTGGGTGCAGTGGCCTGTCCCTGAGTCTAGTGCAGGGGAGCTGGAGACACAAGGGCCTTAGGGCTTCCTGGTCAGTGTGACTAGATGGGGAGCTCTGTCTCCACACCCGTGTGCATGTGTGCACAGCCGTCACTAGATGCCAGGCAAGAGTGAACACCGCCTGCACTTCAGACCCCAGCTTCCAGGCTGGGCTTGGTGTTGACCACCAGCGCCTGTGCACTGGCTTGTGGAACTGTAGCGGAGTCTGAGGTGTGGATGGGCCTGGGCCTGGCTGCTGGCTCTCTCCAAGCCTATTAGGAAAAGCGCTTTCCCATGTGGCCTCCTGCCACACAGGATGCCCGACACGCTGTGGTGGAACCCTCAGCAGTCTCCCCTCTGCAACTGGTGCAGTGTTGCCTGTGTCCTGTGGTCTCCTTACGACATGTGATCCTGCACAAGGTGGTTTCCAAAGAGATGGCTCCGTCCTCCCTCCCTCAAAGTGACAGTAGTTAAATTGTCCCTCAGCCCCCTTTGCACAGTTAGACATCGGCTCTGTAGCTATGCTGCTCTTGATTTGAAAGAGAATTACATGGGCTTCGTCTTTCCAGAAGACCCAGAACCTCAGTTAGTAGAGAATCAAGGACAGCCATAAGCTGAGCCAGTCAGACACATACACGGCTTGGTCTGGGTCCAACACCAACTAGGTGTCATTTGGAGAGCTCACGTCTATCCCTGTCCCTGCCCAGCGCACACATCTCATCTCCACTGTTACATGGGGCATGAGGGAGTCAACACACAGTAGCATTCACAGACAAGCCACAGGCCTGGGGTGCAGGGGTGCTGTGGGCTGGGGCTGGGTGGGTCCCTCATCTGAAGGAAGCCTGGCCTTTCCCTTTGTGCTTCTCTCCTGCTCAGACGTCCGAACACCGTGTTACTTCCCAGTCTGAAGAGCCTAAGCTTCCTCCGCTGTTCAGGCGGGCGAAGAGCTGCTGGGAAGTGCGGAGTCAGGGCTGCTGCCTTCAGCCACTCTGTGCTCACCACAGGCCCCTGTGAGCCACCAAGGGCTGCGGCTCTGACTCCCGAGGTGGCCACAGCCTCCGTTTAGTTCCCTGTTGGAGATGTGGCTAGGGAGGGCCCAGGCATGTGGCATCTGGGCATCCTAAACATCAACCCCTTAGTTCCCAGTGCCTGCCTTTCAGGCAGGTTCATCCCCACTGTGGGATGGAGCAGCATTTGTCTCTGGATCTCAGACTCAGTGGGTGCTGTTGATGCTCTCCCTGGTCACACACATACACGCACACACACACACACCACACCACACACACCACACACACACACACACCACACACACACACACCACACACACCACACACACACACACACACACACACACACAGTACTTTCTACTGAAAAATCTCACGCTCCTATCCTGGGTAGCTTTGGTGGCGTCCGCTGGCATTTTCCTTGGCTTCTGGTTTTCAGCGTCCTGAGCCTGGCACTGTGTTATGTGGCTACCTGGAAAGTGGGGAGCCACATGGAGGAGCCAGGTGGTGAGGGAAGTGTGGTGAGTGAGCAGAGTCCAGGGCCTCACATCCACCACCACTGGCCACCCACCCGCGCTTGGAGCCTCCAGGCTGTGACAAGTGAATGGATGGTCCAGGTACTCGTGTGCCCTGCCCTCCAAAAACCAAAAAGAGCTAGTGAACCATTTACAAACCTGACTTACAGGGCCTGACCCTCCGGGAATTCGCTTGTCAGGTGCCTGTCCTTGTTCGGTTACTAAATTAGTGCCTTCTGAGAGCCAGGCACCACACTGGGCCCTCAGAGTGGCCCTGTCTCCGCTGTAGCCACATAATTCTGTTTAAAGAAAAGTTTAATTTCTGAAAGCATGCTGACTTTGCCTACATTCCTTCAAGTAGACGGGAAGTGTCCCATTCCTTCCCATTGTAAGTTATGCCTGGATCGGGATTCTCCGGCTGGATGTCAAGCACAGGTTGGTTGTCTCTGGTCACTTGTGGGATGGCTGGATCCGTGTGTTCTCCACAGAGGTGGTAGAGTGCACAGCCCACCCTAGAGCTAGCTGGTTACCTGTTACCTTTGACCTTTCAGGTCTTTGCTTTGAGTGAGTCCTCCTGAAGAAAGGGAGGCACAGTCCTGCCGCTCTTCTAGGGCTAACTTAGCATTAGTCTCCTTGTTTGTTTCCCTGCGTAGCCCTGGCTGTCCTGGAACTCATTGTAAACCAGGCTCCAACTCAGAGATCCTGCCTCTGCCTCCGGGCGCCGGATTAAAGGTGTGCACCATCACTGCCCAGCAGAGCTTGGTTGTTGATACCGGGCAGACAGGATGGAGGTCTTCACCACTCAACAAGGAGCATAGGCAGCGCCTTTGGGATGAGGAGGCTCACGAATTCCAGTCCTGGGGCTGGCCAGGGAGCTCAGCATTCAGAGCACTTGGTGCCCGTGCCAGCGATACAGGTGGCGTCCGCGCACTCACCTGTAGCCTCAGCTCCAGGGCACCACCCTGCACCTGCTCCTGGGCTCCATGGGCTCCTGCACGTATGTGCTGTGCATGAACTCACAGAGGCACAGCCAGAATAACGTCAGTGTACATGAGGTCACATACAGAGACCCTGCCTAAGGCAAGACAGAAGGAACAAGGGAAGTCAGCATCCAGTGGTCTGAAATGTGGCAGGAGGGACAGCGCTGGTCCCAGATACGCTGCTGAGGCCTTCTAGCAGCTGCCACCACACAGACCTGGTAGGCACTTGCCACCTTATTTCCGGGATGCAAATGAGGAATAGGGACAGTGTGGGGCAGGTCCCGGAACCATGTGTGTGCTGTTTTTACATGTACCCATTTTGTGCGTGCCACAGCATGCATGTCAGAGTCAGGGGACAACCTGTAAAGTCAGTTCTCGTTCCACCTGTGGATGCCGGGAACTGAACTCAGGGCATCAGGCCTGGCAGCAGGTGGCTTCATCCACTATGTGTCACATTGCAGTGGAGAGCCTGTTGTCAAGGATACGTGAACGATTCGCAGCCTAGCAGGAAGAAAGTGAGCATCCGTAGAACTGCATCACGGGACAGCAGTGTCTCTGGCCTCTGGCTGGCTGTGGGGCTCAGTGGGAAACAACAGCTTTCCACATCCTGGCCCGTGGGCTGATGAGATGCTCAGCGGCCAGGGCGGTGACCCCCGTGCCTCTGACGGGGCTGGCTTTGCTTGTCAGGCAGCACCAGGAGATTCCGTCACTCACTGTCCTCACTCTCTTTCAGGGGCTCCACGGGCCTTACCCCTTCGGCCAGTCTTAAACGGGTGTCAGCAAGAAGAAAAACTAACAAAGACAGAAGGCCTGACTTTGGGGGGAGAGGGCAAGGGGTTCCTCTGGATTGCAGAACACATCGCATGGACCCCTGGCTCAGACCCCCACCTACCCCCCAATCACGGAAGAAGAGGAAGAAAGAGACTAGTTTTGAGTGAACTCAGTATGCGTGTGTGAATGCTGAACTGCGGAGTGGTTTGAGGCGACCGAGAAGAGATCCACGCAGCCACCTTGGGTTTGGTGATGACGTCAGTCTAATGAGTTGTTAGGTCACTGGGGAAGGGGAAGAAATTTAAATGGGGGAAAATAAGCCATCTTTTTAAACAAAAATTATTTTACCTACAGAGAGGTTGTAGTTTTGAGCACACGTTAGTTTCTCCCTCCCTCTTCCTGATGTTTATCTTCTACATAAAGGACAGCATGCTACAGGACAGCGCCTGCTCTGTGCCTGTCACAGTAAGGCTGGCGTGGCATGCCTGGGACTCTGCTAGTCAGGGCTGCTGGGCACGCGCTGTGTGCCACCGACTGCAGAGTCTGACCCCGTTTGTTCTTAGGGCATCTGCCAGTGAGAAGATGTCACCTTCCTCCTCTCTTCTCCTTAACCTCTTGTTAATTCACCCCTTAGAACTGGTGTCTGTCAGCCTTGGGGCTTCTTAGCATCAGAATCTCTCTGAGGCAAGGATTTCCTGTGTGGCCACAGAAGCTCCGGGCATTCCATCCCAGAGGGTCCTTTCCATACACTTGTGACAGCTGGAGTGCAGTGGCTCCCGCTGCGTGTGCGCACGTGTGCGCCATGCACACGGGGTTGTAGGGCGTCTGCAAGTGTGAAGTGTTCCCTGCTTCTCTTGTCACACAGCTCCCCTCCCTGGGTCTCCCCCACATGTCCTGTGGCTCCAGCCATTACAGAGTGATGGTGCAGCCCCGGCAGGAGCCCCACCACTGACCACTACCCGAGAGGCCACAGTCAGGTGGAAATGAAAAGACCTGCAGTGGGGCGGGGCTGCTTAGTGTGGGCAGCAGGTGCCCACTGGTGTCCCGTGGACTCCACTTGGGTTGAAGTGTGGATGTCTCCATGGGACACTCAAACCAGGCTAGAACAGCTGTCTGCCAAAGATACAAGAATATGCAAAGTCCTCCTCTAACCCCTCCTTCCCTAAGTCGGTGGCTTGAGAGCCGGGGATTTGGATTTGGTGTGGTTGCAGGGTCCCCTGCCTGCCTCCAGCCCCCATGTGCTCCAGGGTTGTGAGCAGAGCAGGGAGATCAAGGTGTGAGTGGCTGTAGGTGGTCTTCTAGCGCGGGTGCGGGTCTGGTCTGCCTGCCTGTCTGTCTCTGTCTCTGGATGTTTGAGTTCCAAAAAGTGTGTGGTGTGTGTGTTCCTCATCTTCTGAGACTGTTGATTTTAAACACTTGATTGTGAACGAAAAGCTTCTATGAAAACCCCTCACCTTTCCATATCCCCAAAAACAAACCAACAAAAGTCCCTGGGGCAGGTGGAGAAGTCTGTGGCTGGGTCTCCAGTGAGGTGGGTGGACTTCTGTGTGACCCTTACTTCCTCTGCACACGTAGACCCTTGAGCCAAGAGCAGTTCCTACCAGGTGCCCAAGCCACAAGTCTCAGGGGGCTTTGTCTGAGGACCTTCTTGGGGCCAGACAACTGATGCCAGTCTCTGAGGACACTGCCACCCTCGAGCACATGCATGCCCAGCCATTCTCCTGCTCTGGCCTTGGAGCAGGGGCTCCAGACGCTCTCCTGGAACCGAGAGGCTTCAGCCTGGCCTCACTGGCTTCCCCGTCTGACCCCCCTAGGACCACACTTGCTCAGTTTCCAGCTGTCGCCAAGTGTCCTCCCTCTCCTCCTGTGCCCCTTCCTGCTTGTAGCAGCCCCACTTGGCAAATGTAACGGCTCAGGTACCCTGGCTTCCTTCCCAGAAACAAGCCTTGTCTGTGCATCCTGGAGAGGTAGCTCCTTCAGAAGGCCAGAGCTGGTGCAAGCCTTGACCATTCTGCAGCCCTTAGAGCTGTCACACATGAGCACTTGGCCATCTTTTGGCAGGACCCCCATCTGACAGCACATGCCAAGTTTCAGGAGGATTGGGGGGCCATCAGTGGGTGCAGTCTTGGGAAGAATCTGTGTGTGTACGTGTGTGTCTGTGCACGCACGTGTGCATGCCTATGTCTTTTTGACATGGAGACAACTGAATTTGGAATATTTGTCTACAAAGCAGCCTCCTATCCCCCCGTGTGGACTGGCTGTAGCCATAAGCCAGGCGCTTACACCGAGATAGCTGGTGGCCAAGGTGGGAAGTGAGCATGAGTGTAAAGACCCGGATTTAGCCCAGCTCCCAGCAGGAAAGGACAGAATCATCAGGCTCACAGGTGCAGACCAGTGTGCTCTCTCCACCTGCCCTCTTACCCCTTGTTTCCTTGGGTGAATGTGGGGCAGCCTGCTGTCCCTCCCTCCTGGACACTGATGGCTGTCTGGTGGGGGCTTGTGGTGCCTAGGAGATGAAGATGAGGTTTTCCTTACCATGTAAATGAATATTTGTATGATTAAATTAACACAAAAAAACAAACCCACCTTTCTCTGTGTGAGTTTTGTTGCCCCCTTGAGCTAGCGCCTATCGGCCTGTGATACCCCGCAGTGGCTCTGGTGCAGGCAGGAGAACTGAGACCCTGAGGTACACATTTTGGAAAGTGTATCTTTACTCTGGCGGCTGAGGAGGACTTGACACACGGCCAGAGATGCTCCACGTCTGGTGGTCGGTGGCAGTGGACGGTGAAGCTGCTCACGTGCTGGCTGACCAAGTTTCAGCTAACTTGACCCCTAAGGATGCCACAAGCTCCTGGTGGGGAGTCAGCCTTGGGTTACACTTGTATCTTCTGGTACCCAGTGATCAAAGGTAAAGAAACTGCCTCCAAGTGGCCTGTGTGTCATCACGTACCACACCTCTGTTGATCACTGCCATCCCAGCACGGAAGAAATGCCAGCCAAGACTCTGTTGACAGCCATGGCACTGTGCTACCACCTTGGCATTCAGTCCTTTTGGAAAACAGACAAGCCAGGGACGGGTGGCGTGTTCCTATCCCACCTGGGCTACTGGCTTCCGAGACTTGGAAGGTGAATACATATTACTTGATCCCCTTGATGGTTGGACATCTTTCCTGGGTGCTTCTCACTGCCTACGGACTGTACAGGTCTGGGATGGACTAGAAACCTGAGAGCCAAGAGCACACTGCAGGCTGTTGGCAAATGAATTGGCCATCGGCCTCCCATGGTCTCCTGTGTCCTTGGGGCTCACAGGCTCCAGAGCACTGGGGCGGCCCAGAAGGTTTCAGTGGCCAATATAGAGTGGGTTTCATGCTACCCGATCTTCAGAGTTCAGAGCTGGAGTCTGGTGGGGCTGATGGAACCCTGCTACTTGGGAAGTGGAAACAGGAAGATCAGGGGTTTCTAGGCCATTCTTAGCCATGTGCGACCCTAGCTCAAAGTTCTTACCATCCTTGCCTGTGTTGTAGAGCACACACTCGGGAAGGTGCCTCCCGTGTCTCATAGCTCTGGGTGAGGCAAGCTGGAACCCCAGCTCCCAGGCCTCCTTGGCATTTTCACTGACTGAAGAGGCCATTTGGTACTGCAGCCCACACATGGTCCTTCCCCTCCGCCTGGCAAAGATGTGTATGTTCCAGGGATGCTCATGAACCTGGGGATTCTCGATACAGAGATTGTGGGAGAGGACGGCCTGGCCATGTACCCGTAGGCAGCCCCAGGAACCTCTAGACACAGACTTGGGAAGAGGCAAGGCCTCGTAAAGAGCTGACCCACTGTGCCAAGAGCTGATGCAATGCTCCCCAGGAAGCCCCAGGGACCCCAAGTGTCCTCACCCATGACAGTGCACCTGCACCCTGCTTCCTTCCAGGTGCCTACAGCTGTTTGCTCTCAGGAACCCCACCCTGTCACCTGCCTCTACCCCCCCCCCCCAACACCTCTGCTCCTGAACAGTTATTTGCTTGGCCGAATCTGTTTATCTTTGGGGCTGTAACCTGTCAAGAAGTCACTGGGCCCTGGGAGAAAGGAGCAAGTTTAGCGGTAGCTCCTGGCCTGAGCCATTCCCACGAGGGCTAGGTGACAGGGAGGGGGCTCTCAGCTGAGTCTGGGGGATGGGGGCAGGCAGCTACAGTGGTCGGTGAACCCAGCCCTCCCAGCAAAACAAGCACTGCAGCCACCTCCCTGCCCAGCTCAGGTTGTACTTGGGCCTCCCGCTCTGTTCCTGAGAAGGTTCCTCCCCAGCCCGGCCTCTGTGACCCAGCTCTTTCCCAGATAGCGCCTGGAGTCCAGCCTCGACCAGCTGGCAGGAGAGCAAGCACCAAATGCTCTCAAGACGGGCCCAGGCCCACCGATGGTAAAGAGATGGACAAGACTGCTTAGAGCCTGGACTGAGCATGGGGGTGAAGTATCCAGATGCCCTGACGGATCTCCGAAATGGACATGCTGCTTTAGAGACCAGGACCGTGTGCTTTGTGTCTCTTACCTCTTGGTTCAGAAATGCAGAGGCCAGAGGGCGGTAGCACATGTCTTCCTTTCCTGAGCTCTCTACCTTATTTTGGGGACCACGGTCAGGGAAGCTGACCTTCAGTTAGCTCACATTTGAGTAACCTGGTAGTCAGCCCTGGGGACCCACTTGTCCCTGCGCCGCCGCCCCCCCCCCCCCCCCAGTGTTGGGATTGCACCTGCAGGCTGCTAAGGACCCAGCCTCACCCCCTTCCCAACCACTGCCACCATCCCCAGGCAGCCTCAGGGTGCAGCTGAAACAACAACCCTTGCAGGGCTGGTTCCTGTTGGGTCAGGCAGACACAGATGTCAAGAGGGGACCAGAGCTGAAGAGGGAAACGAGATGGTCAAGGAGAGTTTGGGGAAGCTTTGTGAATCTCTGCCGTGGCGACCCTCCAGGCAGAGAGAATAACTCGGGCTAAGGAAGGTGGGCTCAGTGATGTCACTGAAAGGTCCATTCAGGGTGAGGTGCCAGCCACGCAGAAAAACCCTCAAGGATCCCTGCCCCTCCTCCAGCTGCCCTGTTGAGGAAGAACTGTGGGAAATCCAGGCTCCCACAGAGATGAGTCAGAGGTGGGTGTAGTGGCACATGCCTGCCGGCCCAACAGTTGGAAGGTGGAGGCAGGAGGATCACGAGTTCAAGGCCGGTGTCAGCTACATGGTAGAATGAGGAGACTTGGAAGAGAAGGTAAGGGTCAAGCCTTAGTTGGGAGAGACAGTTCCTGAAGTTAAGGCCTGGTGTGTAAGGCTCCTAGGTGGATTTGAATCTGCAGTTCAGGGGGAGCTAGGGAGTTTTGGGCCTTGGGACCAGCTGAGGTCATAACAGGAGCGAGACGGGCCCTCAGCTGTCGCAAGCCTGCGTAAAGCCCTCTCTGCCACTGGTGGCATCCGGCCTTGCCTCTACCCTGGTCCCTGGTGCCCCAGTGACTGTCATCTGTTGGCCAGTGGATGAGGGTGTTGCTTCTCCAGTCCAGGAGTTCACCTCTCTTAGGTAACGAAGAATGGAGGTCTCAGCTCCTGAGGTCTTTCCCTCAAAGACAACTGGGGTATCTGACAGGGCAAGTGTGTATGACTTGGGGCATGATGAGAGAGGCCCATGGGGCCATCCTCACCTGTACCAATGATCAAAATATCCAACATCACTGTCGCACTAGACAACTCACTGTCCCCAGGAAGGAACAGGAGCTGAACAGTGAGGTGATCCCTATCACTGGACCTCCTAACAGGTAGAGGGGTGCAGGACAGAAGTGAACTGTTCCTGAATTTGGCCATCTCTCTTGGTACAGGGTATACTGTACCAGGCATGTGAACCAGCCCTCCTCAGGAAAGGTGACCTCTCTGCTCTGACTGGGCCTCCCCGGAAAGCATGACCCCCACCTCCAGGACCAGGCACCACCTCTCCTCTCAGCTCCCAGGCAGCAGGAGTCTGACGACTGCTGAGTGACAGGGGTTGGGGTCAGGTGATGACACAGCCATGTGTGTCCTATTAAATAGCTCCTAAGTCCGGAAGTATCACAAGGATTAAAATGGTCAGCCTCATCGCCAGCTACTTGGCCAGATATCCAATACGAGTCTGGTAACTGTGACCAGGTCTGCGTCCACAGGAGAAGAGACTGGAACCCTGGGCATTTGAGAGCCAGCTCAGGGCACACATGCTCTCCCGCTCCCATAGGTCCAGCTCTCGTTTCCAGCAGACTCATGCACGTGTCTTGGTTTAGGGTGGAGGGTAGGGAATGCCCAAAAGAGAACTTGGACATTCAGAAAGGGGGGTCAAGCATACAGTGGGCATTGTGTGGGGGTTGTGGTGACGGGGGCTTCCCAGGGTAGTACTGGCCTCTTCTCTTGGAGAAGACACTGCCCAGGCCAGCTCAGACATCAGGCACCAGCAGGCGCTCCTGGGGGCCCCAGGTTCAAAACAGGGAACCTCTGCTTGGCAGCTGTTTTGGCCACTGCTTCACCACTCACGGGGTCGGAATGTACAAGAGCCAAATCCAGATGTGCACAGGAACAGGGCCAGGGCTAGGCCTGGAGGCCAGGGCCAGATGGGCAGCAGGCGGCAGCCAGCCCCACCCACCTCACCGCTGGTCTGCTTGTCTGTGTTCTCCTACCACTGATGGCTGAGCACACTCCACCAGGGCCCCAGACCCAGGGAAGAAGACTTGGGGCTGCAGCACCTTCAAAGAAGAGCTGGGAGGTTTGGAACCGTTGCTGCCGCAGCTAATTTAAAAGTTCTATGTGGGTGACCCCCTGTCTAAACCCCTGTCTGTCCATTGGTCCTCCAGGGTTAGACATATACACCCTAGTGGGGGTGGGGAGTGAGCACCTGTGGGGACACAGATCTCATAAGTAGAGACCCTGTACTCAGTGTACTATAAAGATGTATGCAGAACCAGCCTCTCTCCAGCACCGTGGGAGGGGCACTGAAGAAGCCTAAACCTTCAAGGTTCCCCAAAGTCACTGTCAGTGTGGATCCCTCCTGCCCAGACTCTTTTCCTGACACCGGGAGCCAGTCAGGAATGCCAAGTCCCCCAGGGTAGAAGAGTCAGCCGTTGGCAGTTGTTACCTGACTGGGATCCCTCAGCCAGGCTACAGGGCTGCTGTGCTGGAGTTGGCGAGAAAGATGATCACAGTGGCGGTTGGGCCCTGAGGGGAGGCAGCTCGCTTCTCTCTCAGGTTCTCAGGACTGGTTTGCATGGAGCCGAATGAATTTGCATCTTTGAGAGGTTGCAGCCTTTGGAAGCGATCCCCAGAGTAAGGGGCACAGGAGCAGTCCCTGCCTGCAGCCAGCCAACCTCCCCCACCCCCCTGCCCCGAGTAACTCAGTGAAGAACACCAGGTTACCAGGTTCAGGGTTTGCCCTGTGTAGAACATGCAGAGCCTTCTGCATGCCTCCATACTACCACAACCCCTTTGGAGTGTAGACACAACACATGTCTACACCAAAGCTTACACACCAGGGGACTGGAGAGGTGGCTCAGTGGTTAGAGCACTGACTGCTCTTCCAGAGGTCCTGAGTTCAATTCCCAGCAACCACATGGTGGCTCACAACCATCTGTAATGGGATCTGGTGCCCTCTTCTGGTGTGTTTGAAGACAGCTACAATGTATTTATATAGAAAAAATAAAAATTTTAAAAAACCTCACACTTCAAACAGGTGTCTTAGTCAGGGTTTCTATTCCTGCACAAACATCATGACCAAGAAGCAAGATGAAGCAAGTTGGGCAGGAAGCAGGAACTGATGCAGAGGCCGTGGAGGGATGTTGCTTACTGACTTGCTCCCCCTGGCTTGCTCAGCTTGCTCTCTTTTAGAACCCAGGACCACCAGCCCAGGATGACCCCACCCACAATGGACCAGGTCCTCCCCCCTTGATCACTAATTGAGAAAATGCCTTACAGCTGTGTGTGTGGCAAGTTGACACAGAACCAGCCAGGACACCTAGTGTGTGTGTGTGTGTGTGTGTGTGTGTGTGTGTGTGTGTGTGTGTGTGTGTGTGATTTTTCAGTCCCTACCACTGTAAAACATAAGACAAAATCAACATTGTTCAGCCTAGGCGGCGGCTACGGTTCAAGGCAGGGCGGCACGTGCCTGTGATCTCAGCTCTTGAGAGGTGGAGGCAGAAGAATCCGGAGTTAGAAGTGATCCGTGGCTAAGGAGTGAGTTCACAGAGACCCTATCAGATAATAATAAAAATAAAAGCCCGCGTTCACATGTGCACCTGCAGGCTTCGGAATGGCCCCCATGCAGCTTCTCTATAGAACGGTTGTAACCTGACAGGCTGAATTTGTCACTCACATGTGACACGTTAAGAACATGAAGTTGCTGTTTGCCTTGTCCTCTCTGTGCACATGGGAGACCATACCCCAAAGAAGGAGGTGAACGTGGCCCAGTACCCCAAGAGCTCCCACATGTGCCTTCCTAGGAGACCTCATGAGGAGCAGCTGTTCAGAGCAGGTAAATGTTTCTTTTATTTAATAGGGGAAATGTGCACATTGGTGTTTTGCCTGCATGTATGTCTGTGAGGGTGCCAGATCCCCTGGAACTGGAGTTACAGACGGTTGTGAGCCGCCATGTGGGTGCTGGGAATTGAACCTGGTTCCTCTGGAAGGTTAACCTCACCATTGACCCATCTCTCCAGCCAAAGCTCAGCCTAGAAGCTCTAAGACTCCGGACAGCCACAGCACACAGTATCCCCAGGATCGTCTCTGCAGCCCTTCTCACCCTGAGAACAAAACACGTTTAGAAAGGGTCAGAGGGCAGGAGTCAGAGGGCAGGGGTCAGAGGGCAGGCTGATTTTGCCTAAATGAAAGCACCACAGAAGCTGTTTGTTATCAGTCACATCAGAACTGATGACTACAAGGCTTAACTTAGGCTCCTTTTAGAACTGCTTGAAGCCCTCACCCAACCACACATGTAGCCAGATCTTGGTTGCCCAAGGACTGTAGAGGAAGGCTCCAAGAAAATCTGGATTCTCAGAGGGGCTGGAGAGATAGCTCAGCAGTTAAAAGCATGCACTGCTCTTGGAGAGGACCTGAGTTCAGGTCCCGGCACCCTCTGCCATCTTGGACTACAGCTCCAGGGGATGCAGTGCCTCTGGAATCTGCACACCCCTTAAAGAAAGAAAGAAAAATAAGTAAATGGGCTGGAGAGGTGGCTCAGTGGTTAGGAGCACTGTCGGCTCTTCCAGAGGTCCTGAGTTCAAATCCCAGCAACCACATGGTGGCTCACGACCATCTATTCTGATGCCCTCTTCTGGTGTGTCTGAAGACAGCTACTATATACTCATATACATAAAATAAATAAGGCTTTTTTAAAAAATAAGTAATGTACATTGGAAGAAAGAAGGTGAGAGCAGTTTAGGAAAACCCTTCATCTCTCCATGAAGCCCTGTGCACTGCTCCCTCTGTGGTATCTCCCCCCACCCCCCGCACACACACTCACACATGCACACACACACTCCAGTCAACTGTGAGCTCTCTAGCAAAATCCTGAGGCTTCTCAGCCTCAGTGTTGCTCTGGCAATTCGAGTGCAGAGTCCAGCCAAGCCAGCCCTTGGTGTCCAACAGGAAGGAGGGCAGACTCAGGCTAACCCAGAGCTTCTGGACACCCCAAAATGCTGATGTAACTAACTCCCCAGATCCTGAGACCCTTCAGGAAGCACTCCTGCCCCTGCCCCAGTGTCTAACTGGGGACAGAGACATCTTAACACAGACCCGCACCAAAAGAGGATGTCCTTGGGCACACAGCATGGCTGGCAGGTAAATGAGCAGGAGAAAGATCAGACATCCGGCTCTGGAACCGTGAGAGATGTTGGGAGAGGGTCTCCATCCCAGGGCCCAGACCCTCAAGGCAACTGTGAGCGAAAGCATGGGACATGGGGGGACAGATGCTCCAGTCCTGAGCTGGCACAGGGTGGCTTCTGGGTCCTGCACGGTGCCTCACACCGACTGTTCTTCCTTCCAGGGCTGGGCCCTTAGGTCGTGGGTCCTTAGACTCCAAGGAGCCACAGAGGGAATCTCTAGGACCAGCAAGTTCTTCTGGAGGGAGCTCAGCCTTGCATTGAAGGACCAGGTGGGACCCGTAACCCTTTCACTGCCAGGGTTGTCTCTAAGTCCTGGTGCCCTTGTTAGGGGAGAGGCCTGCTCCTGAGTTTAAAGTGGGAGTCTTGGTGCTCCTGAGACCGGGGAAGATCAAGAATGACTGGATGTGTTACATGGAAACGCTGAGGTTACCTCCCATTCTGAAGAAGTAATAATAACCAGGAAGGCTGAGACAGATTCCCCTCAGGGGCTCCCCGCAGCCTGGCACAGAATTAGCCCACGGGAAGCTGCTGTTCAGAAAGGAAGCTTGTCAAACACCTCTGGGAGTTGAGGGGAGCTGGGGATGTGGTTAGGATGGTAGAGTGCCCACAGGAGGCCTTGGGGTTGATCTTCAGAACCTCGTGAACGGGGCATGGTGGAACACACCCGTAAATCCCAGCTAGAGGCAGGGGCATCAGGAGTTGAAGGTCACGAATTACGTAGTGAGTTTGAGGCCAACCTGAGCGACATGGAAAATCTACCTAAAAAAATCAGTCAATCGGGGATTGGAGAGATGATCCAATAGGCAAGACGCTTGTTGGTCAAGCGGGAGACCCTGTAACGCAGCAGTGGCGTGCGGAGACTGCTCAGCCAGTCTGACTAAACTGTTAGGGTCCCAGGTCGAAGGTGAGAGGAGGAAAACACCACCCAGCGCCGACCTCTGACCTCTACAGAGCACCCACACACATGGGCACAGGGAAGGTGGAAACAGGTAGATTCGCAGGGCTCACTGGCGTGAGGACGACACCTGGCCCCTGGCCTTTATGAGCGCCCACACACAGAAAGAAGGATGAGGCCTTGCCCTGGGTTTGAGGTGGCTGGCCCAGGTCTTCTGTTACATGTCTGCCCTGGCTTCAATGTTCCCTCGTACCTGGGCAAGTGGGAGCAAGTGGGAGCCAGGGCTGATCACTGACCACCTGAATCTCTGGGCTGGACCCCCACTCACCCAAGCCCTGCCTCTTCTAGGGGCAGGCAACAGCTGGGGGGCAGGTCCTCACCCTGTCATCGGTCCCTTCTCTGTCCTGGCCATATGCCAGCCAGGCCCGCCCATGCCACATCTTCCAGATGGCACCATAAAGCCATCTTGGGCCCTGGGCCCTGAGAGCAAACAGTCCCTCCTAAGAGGCCTCACCCAGTGGAGACCAAATGAGTCGCTCTGGTGTGGGATGAAGGTTCAGGCACATGCGTCAAGCCTGGGTGGGGCGGGGGACACTAGAGTCCTCCTCTCTTTCCCTTCCGCTCTCCGCTCGCCTCTTCTGGACACAGTCATCAAACCATCTCCCATCAGCCCCCGGGCCTTGGGCCAGTTCACCTCTGAGCTTTCTTAAAGTCCACTTGAGCAGTCTGACCTCTCCTCAGGCCCTCTACAGTCTGAGTGAGGACAGGGCGTGGCATCTAGGGGGGACAGGAAGCTGAGGGTGCTACTGAGTCAAGTGTCCCTCTGAGGCCTTTCCTGAGAGCCTGGCCCCACAGTTTTCCAACCCGGGCAGGGAGAGAGGCAGGCAGTGGAGCGTGCCAGCTCACACGGCACCGGGATCAGAACCTGGGATGAGCTCTGCTCCAGCCGTGCCAACCCCTCAGTCAGGTAGAGGCTAGGGTTTCCACCCGGGGCTCCTCCATTGCCCACAGCTGGTTTGTTCCCTCCAAAGCGGAATGACTCATCTCTTTTATCTCCCTGCTCATGGCTTCGGAAGGGGAACACAGGCGGGGAGTTGACGTAAGCTAAGGCAGAGCTCTCACCCGACACTTCCCACCTGACTCCTCTGCCTCAGTTTCCTGACCTATAAAATGAGGTGGCACTAGCCACATGGGGTCAAAGCGAGGTCAAGGCCCACCTAGGAAGGAGGAGCCTTGTCAAGAAAAATGGACCCACGGCTCCACTGTCTTTGAGTTGGGCCAGGGAGGAAGGATGGTACCAGGACCTGTCAGGCCTCCCCAGGCAGTGCGTGGGACCAGGCAGGGCGAGAGCAGCCATCCTGAACCTTCTCCTGGGAGTCCAGGGCTGGAGGAGAAATCAGCTGTGATGTCCTCTGAGCCCGGCCATGGTCTAACCTGGACCTGAGGCAGAAGCAGGGCAGGTTGGCCTTGGCAGACATCTGCCCTAGGTGGGGCCGTCTGTGGTTATTGTCTTCCCCAGGGGGATCTCAGTTTTCCCATCTGTAAATGGCAGAGATCTCCCTCCCAGGGAGGTGTGGAGATGAACCGGTGGGAAGAGCTTCCCTAAGCAAGATGTTTCTGGGGCGTCGGGTGAAGGAGATGCTGAGAGGGCCAGACAAGGCCTTTCCGGGACGAGAGGGTCTGCGGACATTTCCAGGAGAGCCAACTGAGGGCCGGTGACACCGTCTAACCCCTTAGCTCCAGTGCCTAAGGGGCTTGTTTGATTTTTATTTTTGAGGTGGGGTCATGCTGTGTTGCCTGGGCTGACCTCGATGTGAATTCATGGGCTCAAGAATCCTCCTGCCTCAGTCTCCCAAGTTCAGACACTGTCCACCATGACTGGCTCCTCCTTTAGATCAGGCGGGAGCCCAGAGAAGCCAAGGAACTTAGTGGGTATTGCACAGCAAGTCAGAGAAAAAGCCTGGTCCTGAACTCACTTGTTCAGATTGCGAGTCCATCCCCGGTGAATGTTGCCCAGAGAAAAATCTTCATCTGGCCCTGGCTGGCACCTCCCTATGTGCCTGAGACCATGTGAGACCACACTGATCTGCTCTGCTACTGTCTATGATGGTGCCTGCCTCAGTTTGCATGTCTCTAAAATGGGCCAGAAGGCTATCCAATCCCCACAGCCATACTACGCAGTCTCTACCACTTATGTGTTAGTGGTGACCCCAGCACCCAGGAGGCAGGGGCAAGAGCATGCATCTCTTTGAGTTTGAAGACAGCCTGGTGTAAATAGCCGGTTCTAGGCTAATCAGGCCTACACGGGAATCCCTGCCAACTCTCCAAGATGTCCCTCCCTCCGCTTATAAGGTGGGCACTGTCCAGGGCCAGGTGAGTGGCCTGAACCTGTTCCCACTCACACCTGCTCATAGGTGAGGGGTGTCAAGCCCCGTACCACAGGGCTCCTGCCCCACGTCAGCCCTCACTGCCCCTCTAGGCCAGGTGTCCTCATCTTAACACCCAGTGACCCTCAGTCCCAGGTGGTGGTTAGGGCTCCCATGAGCTCTGAAGGCCTGAACGGGCAACAGGGAAGCTGGCGGATGTGGGTCTCCTTGCCCGCTGGGCAGTGACACCCGAGAAGCTGGGTGGGTCCCGCTTCCTGAAGCAGCTGCCAAGTGTGTGTAGACAGGACACGGGGGATCCTGGCTTCTCTGATGTGACGTGCGAGCCTTGCCGGGCAGAACAGAGCAAGGGTCACTAGTCAACAAGACGTCAGGGGAGAGATGGGATAAATCCCCTCCAGCACCCACTGGCCCTGCGGCCCCTTGATCAGCCCCAGGTACAGAATGACAGGCTCTAGAGACTTGGAGTGCTGTGCGTTCTGGCTGGTCTCTCCTCGCTGTTGGCCTCTGGGTCTGTCACTAAACATCTCTGTGCTTCCGGTTTCTCATCTACCCCACAGGGTCATTAAGTATAGAAGTGAGAGGTTTTGTAGGAAAGTTTCAGTCCACATTGACCAGAGAGGGGTCAGTACGTCTCACTAGTGACCTCTTTATCCAGTGAGATGTTACCAAGGCTCAGAGACCGGGAGAGCGAACAGATGCTGCACAGCTAAAGGGCTCCAAAGAAGTCAGGCCTGACTGTTAGCCCTGCCACTAACAACCAATATGGCCGCCAGCAACTTCCTTAAGGTCCCGGGCCACAACGTCTCCTTCTACATTATATAGACTACAATAATTCCCCTGCCTCAGAGGGCTGTTGGGAGGATTGTAAGACACGTGAATGAATGCCTGAGAAGCAGTTAGTGCTGTATGACTCTGAGCAAGCTCTTTCCCTCTCTGGGCCCTCCTCCATATCCTTACAAAACAAATCGTTAGACTAGCCCAGCCAGTGGCTCCTCCTACCTCTAGTCCGTGGTCTGGGAAGTTCCTACAGGCATCCACCTTTTGACAACCCCACGCTCCTGAGAGCTCTTGCCTAGCCCTTCCTCCTCGCCTCCTTTCCCCTTCTTAAGCTGGGCATAGGGGCCTACTACCCCTCTGGATGTGAAGGAGCAGGAAGGAAGGAACAGTAGGGGGAGAGATGGGGCTCGGCTCCCTCCACTCAGCCTCTCGCTGAGTGTCCCGCCCAGGAGGGCCCTCGGTCCTGCAGCTGGACAGTCAGGCCGGTGCCTTGAGAGGCAGTCTGTCCTGGTCCCTCCATCAGGGCCCCCCAGAGAAGCTTCAGTCCCATAAGAAAGGACAGCAGAATCATGAATTAGAACGTGACCCCCTGCATGACTTCAGGCCTACCTTTCCTGACCCAGAACACGGGGTCAGACATGTCGCAATCTGTCTTGAGCTAGTGATGAAGTCTCCCCTCCCCCAGGGACCTGATTGGCGGGGGGGGGGGTCTGAGTGACCTGTCCTGCACCCTACACCTGACAGGACTTGAGTTACTTCTGGGGAGCCCCAGGGTGTGGCAAGAGGTGAGCACCCCACACCAGGAAGCGGCTCCTGTTCCTGTCACTGTGCCCTGACCCCTCCTCTTCCCGCACACCCATGGCCCACACGGCAGGTCTCACACCATGACCCTGTCCCTCCAGAGGGAAGCCTACACCTGCCTCAGCTCTACTACCCTCCCCTTTCCCACTGCCAGATCCTGTCCTTCCAGCTGATCCACTACTCGGTCCGTCTGTGCACCCAGCCCCCCGGCTCACCCAGTCATCCATGCCTACATATCATCATCCAGCCAGCCTCTACTGGTTCACACACACCCACACCCACACACACACACACACACACACACACACACACACACACACACACGCTACCCACTGCTACCCACCGACCTCTCTTCCCATCCATTGTCCAACCACTCACCTCCTGACTCAGTCATCTACCTGTCCATCCTTCAGTCCACCCACCCACCCATCCACCTACCCACCCATCCACCTACCCACCCATCCACCTACCCACCTACCCACCCATCCACCTACCCACCTACCCACCCATCCACCCATCCACCTACCCACCTACCCACCTACCCACCCATCCACCCATCCACCTACCCACCTACCCACCTACCCACCTACCCACCCATCCACCTACCCACGCATCCACCTACCCACCCATCCACCTACCCACCTACCCACCTACCCACCCATCCACCCATCCACCTACCCACCCATCCACCTACCCACCCATCCACCTACCCACCCATCCACCTACCCACCTACCCACCTACCCACCTACCCACCTACCCACCCATCCACCTACCCACCCATCCACCTACCCATCTACCCACCTATCCACCTATCCACCTACCCATCTACCCACCCATCCACCTACCCACCCATCCACCTACCCACCCATCCACCTACCCATCTACCCACCCATCCACCTATCCACCTACCCACCTACCCACCCATCCACCTACCCACCCATCCACCTACCCACCCATCCACCTACCCACCCATCCACCTACCCACCCATCCACCTACCCACCCACCTACCCACCCATCCACCTACCCACTTACCCACCTACCCACCCATCCACCTATCCACCTACCCACCCACCTACCCACCCATCCACCCATCCACCTACCCACCCATCCACCTACCCACCCATCCACCTATCCACCTACCCACCCATCCACCTACCCACCTACCCACCTATCCACCCATCCACCTATCCACCTACCCACCTACCCACCCATCCACCCATCCACCTACCCACCCATCCACCTACCCACCCATCCACCTACCCATCTACCCACCCATCCACCTACCCACCCATCCACCTATCCACCTACCCACCCATCCACCTATCCACCTACCCACCCATCCACCTACCCACCTACCCACCTACCCACCTACCCACCTACCCGCCCATCCACCCATCCACCTACCCACCCATCCACCTACCCACCCATCCACCTACCCATCTACCCACCCATCCACCTACCCACCCATCCACCTACCCACCCATCCACCTACCCACCTACCCACCCATCCACCTACCCACCCATCCACCTACCCATCTACCCACCCATCCACCTACCCACCCATCCACCTACCCACCCATCCACCTACCCACCCATCCACCTACCCATCTACCCACCCATCCACCTACCCACCTACCCACCCATCCACCTACCCACCCATCCACCTACCCATCTACCCACCCATCCACCTACCCATGGTAACAATCCATCTACAGATTCACTTATCCACTCATCCACGTCTACCCATCCACCCACCCATCTCTCCATGTGCCCACCCATTCTCCCTCACACGTACACACCCACCCATTCTCCTCGTCCTTTGCCGGGCCATCCCTGAGTCTAAGAACACCAGGCAAGTGTGACATAGTCTGCCTCCATGAGCTCCTGGCCCCAGGTAGACAGGCAGGGACAACCATGCTCAGTGTGTGTGTGTGGGGGGTGTTAGGGGGTGGGGGGCGGGTATCAGTGTCCTGAGAATGGACTCTTTGGAGATGGTGTCTGCATGGAGCTCTGCAGAGGGGACTCCAGAGGACATGGTAAGGGATGTCTTTGACCTCTCGTGTGCCACCAAATCCAGCACAAACTGCTCATTCTCACTTTTTTGCTGTGGTGCAGGAGATCTCATATGTGGCCTCTAGCGTGCTAGGCAAGTGTTCTTCCACTCAGCTCCTTCCCTCCTTTTCTTCACTGGACAGTGGGTGGGACGCTGCACTTTGTCTCTTGCACTGAGGAAATCCAGGAGCTGGACAGGTAGGGAACAAATGTGAAGCCAGGCAGCTATCCAGGAACCCCCAGGTTTAGTGCTCCCCCAGCCCCAGGTGCAGTGTTCCCCCCAGCCCCAGGTGCAATGTTCTCCCAGCCCTTGGATTCAGTGCTCCCCCAGCCCCCAGGTGCATTGCTCCCCCAAACCCCAGATGCAGTGCTCCCCCAGCCCCCAGTACAGTGCTCCCCCTAGCCTCTGGGTGTAGGGTTATGGATCATGGCCCCCGCACAAGAGGGATGACTATGATGTTGAGAGACTGAGTGTGTGGCTCGAGTCACAGAACTCAGCCAGAGGCTCCCTAAGGTTGTGGGGTGACACCATTGTGTAAGAATCCGTCAAATGGGGGCTGGGGATTTAGCTCAGTGGTAGAGCGCTTACCTAGGAAGCGCAAGGCCCCGGGTTCGGTCCCCAGCTCCGAAAAAAAAGAACCAAAAAAAAAAAAAAAAGAATCCGTCAAATGGAGAATATCCTCGGTGTGGCCAGCATCATCCATGGTGGTTCCTGAAGCCTCCTGATAGGTTTCCATTCTTACATCCATGCCAATGGCACCGTTTGGAGCCAGCCACAGGAGTCACGTGGGCAGCAGGGGGGCATAGCATCACAGTGTTGCATGAGATGACTTTAGACTGGGTTGAAAGTGGGGTTCACTGCGCTGCTGAACCTGGAGATGAAACTAAGCAGGCCCAAGCATGGTGACTCAAGCTTGTCTTTTTGTTTTTGGGGACCGAACCCAGGGCCTTGCGCTTCCTAGGCAAGCGCTCTACCACTGAGCTAAGTCCCCAACCCCGACTCAAGCTTGTCATGCCAGCACTCAGAGGACCCTGAGTACCCTGAGTTCCATGCAAGCCCAGGCACACGGCAAGACCCCGTCTCGAAGAAACAACCACCCAAAGAAAGTTCAAAAAAAAAAAAAAGATTGACCTCTGCCCCCCATGAGCATGTGTCCTAAAAGAATGGTGCGGACTTAGTCTGCCATGTACCCGAGAACCTAGGGCGAGCCCCTCAAGTGCTTGGCATGGGCCGCGCCGAACCGCACCGTGCCAATCACACGCAGTCTTGCTGCTCGGACAATGACCCTTTTTTTTTTTTTTTTTTTTTGGTTCTTTTTTTTTCGGAACTGGGGACCGAACCCAGGGCCTTGCACTTCCTAGGTAAGCGCTCTACCACTGAGCTAAATCCCCAGCCCCGACAATGACCCTTTTTGTGATGTCTTGTTACTTTTGTTTTCCTGAGATTGGGTTTCATGTAGCTCAGGCTGGCCTTGCATTCACGAGGTAGATGAGGATGGCCTTGAACTTCTGGGCCTCTTGCCTCCACCTCCCAAGTGCTGGGATGACTTTCTTGTATTGGCTAGAGGATGGTGACCTGGGAAGGGACTCTGAGAGTTCTGAGAGAGCCTGAGTTGCTGACCTTGGATCTCTAGAGTCAAATGCTGCCTCTACCTCTCTGTAGTTTCTTAAGTCTCTACTCCAAACAAGCCTGGCTGTGTGTGAGCCCTGCACTCACATCCGAGCTTAGTCCCCTTGCCCAGCGCCACATCTCTGGCCACACTGTCCTGACCAGGGCCTCAGAAGGAAGGCCAAGAGTCCTGAGTTCCCCCACAGGGTTCCTGAACTCTAACCCTTGTTGTCCGTGCTATGCGGTCTTATTAAAATAAGAATATGACAGCTCATGGATTACCGTCTGGCTCTGCTTGGACCACCCCAGGGATTAAATCTAAGCTCTTTTATTTTGTGATAAAACAGGAACTCCCTATGTAGCCCAGGGTGGCCTTGAACTGGCAGTCTGCCTACCTGTGCCTCCCCAGGGCTTGAGATCACAAGCCCAGGCGTGTTCTCCTCACCCAGTTTGGCTCTCTACCCTTCTCCTGGCTTCCCCTTCCTGTGTTGTGGTTCTGAGCATGCAGAGGATAGGCTAGCCTTGGACTGACATTCCAAAGCCCCCCTGCAAAGTGTGTCCTCCAACTCGTCTCAGTACCTCCAGTCTCCCTCCCTGTCTTCTTTCTATCCCTGGGCAGCACCCCGCCCGCACCCTCTGATGCCCAGTGCCAGCATTTATCATCCGTTTCCACAGCAAGAACACCAGCTCCCCGGGAGAGCGAGGCTGGGGTCCTTCCTCGCTGCTGTGGCCCCTGGGACTTGGCGTGCTGTAGATTCTCAAACATTTGCAGAAGGTGCGGCTGGGGGACCAGGCATGAAGCAGGTCTCTGTGGCCGAGGAGGAAGGAAGTTGTTCTCCCCACCTGGCACCTGTGGAGGGACGGCTGCCCAGAGGAGGGGTGAGCAGTGGGATGCTGGAGACTGGAGGTGGAGGTGGGTGTTCCGGTACAGGGACGTGTACCTGGCAGTGACAAACAAGGTTTATGTATGTGAGACTGGGGGCCCCTTGGGGTGGGCAGCCCAGGTGTTCTTTCTCAGGAACCTACCCCAGCCCCACCACACACACACACACACACACACACACACACACACACACTCACTCACACCCCACACTCATTCACACACACACACTCACACCCCACACACACCCCACACACATACTCACACACACCACATACACATACACACCACACACACCACATACACATACACACCACACACACACACTCACACATACACATTCATACCCCACACACACCACACACACATAGTCACACACACCACATACACACATACCCACAAACACTCACACATATACACTCACACACACCCCACCCACACATATTCACACCCCACACACACCACACACACATACTCACACACTCCACATACACACACACACCACACACCATATACACACACACACCACACACCATATACACACACACACCACACACGCACTCATACCACACTCATACCATGCACACTCACACCACACTCATAACACACACACTTACACCCCACATACATTCACACACACACCACATACACACTCACACACACCCCACACACATACTCACACACACACATCACACACATATCACACAGACACTCACACCATACTCATAACACACACATCACACACTTACACAACATTCTTAACACACACACTCACATATACACACATACTCACACATACACACACACACTCACACATACACGCACACACTCACACCACACTCATAACACACATCACACACTCACACATACACACACACCACACACACACCACACACACACACACACACACACACACACACACACACACACACAGTAGTCCCTGGGCCCAGGTGGAAGGAAGGCTGAGCTCACACAAAGAGCAGCTGTCCCTGGGGTTTAAGGGGAAGCGTGGGGCTTTGATAAGGTGGGTAAATTTCAAAGGGGCTGCTGGAGGTGGGGGCAAGGGTTTCCGATAGCAGGACCTGAGCTGCCAGCAGTCTTCCACTGCAGTGGTGGCCTCCTGGCCCAGCCCCTCTAAAGGAGCAAAACAGGCTCGATTGTATTCTTATCACCCTGTGGTTTTGTAAGGCCCGGCAGGCATGCTGGCCCTGCGTCAGTAGGGGAAAGGCAGTAGTCAGCCCTCTGGGTGAGGGCATGACACAGGCCACTACCTTCACCCCCCACGGAGGCCTGGGGTCCCCCTGGTGCTGGGGCAGGGAAGGAGGAGCAGCTGATACCACACCTCAAGCAGGGAGGCCCTGGAGGTGGCTAAGAGTTGGCTCTGTTCCATGCCAGGCTGCCCACCTCTTAGCCTGTGCTACCCAGCTCCGTGCCTCAGTTTCCACTCTGATGACTCATAAGGAGCCTGTGACAGTAGTGTCCCTTCAGAGGAACCCCTGAGACCGTTGAAGATGCTTGTCTAAGTGCTCGGAGGTCATGGCGCAGCAGCCAGCTCACAGCCACGGTCTGGTCAGTGACAGACTTACCCTGAACAACCTGGTACACCAGTGGCCGGGGCTTCAAGGTGGCCCAAGGAGTTCTCCTCCCTCCTTCATTTGAGTGTTTGAAGCCACCTGCAAAAGCTCAACCTCAAAGAGACCCAAGCGGTTCCCCACCTCCTCAGCCTGCTACTCACGTGCAAGCCCTCCCTGGCTTGCCTATCACGCATTCAGGCACAAACGTCACTCCTCATAGCCATTCTTCGCCTTTGCTGTGAGCCTTCAGGACCTGGAGGCAGTGCCTGAGCAGAGAGAGCTCAGTGCCCTGTGTGAAGAGATTCCTGAGGGCAGGAGCAGGAGTCTAGGGCAGCCATGTTTCCATAGATGCTGTCCATTTGTCTGTGTGCTCACAAGTGTGCAAACGCCATTTATCTGCCCCGACTCGCAATAGATCCACAAGGTTCCCTTGGTGTAGAGCTCATCTCTACTGACTGCCGGCTTACCTGGCTAAGGCCCCCAAGGACCGTCTCATCAGGCGCCATCTTGGAGGTCTGAGCAAGCAGTGCCACTGGATGTGTGGGAGAAGCCACAAGAAGGGCTCGGGGTGGATGGCTGAGCCAGGATGCGGGGCACAGTAGCCTTGCCCATGGGGTGTCCCAAGGTGCACTTGAAGACTGAAGAGGATTTCCACGTGGTAGAGAGATGCTGGGCCCAGGGACCTAGATCCTAGATGGAACCAGGACAGGAATTATGGCGTCTTGTAACGGTTCACAGAACCAGGGGACCCCGAAGTGGCTACCCTTGGACCAGTTGCTGGGGACTGTTGTGCTCTCTGAGACACACACAGACAGACTTTGCTGGTAGGCCAGCCACAGAGGAGCACATGGTAGTCTGGAATAAGTAAGGGCCCAGGGTACCTAGGACACGAGGGGACATGTCCCAGGTCTTAAAACAGCTGCTTTCTGGACCAATCCTGGTCCCCACGGTCCCTACCCAGGCACACCCTAAGGCCTGTGCTGCCATATCTCAGCCTTGACCCAGGGCCAGCCAGTAACCTATGTCTGGTCTCTGTGAATGAGCCACATGGGCAGTGACCCCCGGGGGGCCGACTTACTGGCATCAGTTGCCTGCTGTGCTTGTGTCAGGACTCATGGGGCTCAAGTTGGGGTCTGGGTTCAGATCTCAGGTTTACTGTGTGTTCTTAGGCCTCTTCCCCAGCCTCTCTGGGCTCAGGATATTCATGAGATATCCTAATAATGCATAGAGTCTCATAAACTAGGCTTCCTGAGTGTCCTGCCTTCCCTCATGGTCCTGACCAAGTAAGAATCTCAGTCCCCTCACATCTCGAAGGAAGGAGCCCCACACCTCCACTGTTTTTGTTCTGCCTTCTGTTCCTGAAACCAGAGCCCGGGACTGGGGGACGTGGCAATCCCATCCCTCCAGAGCTGGAATGGGCCCAGGCTTCTCCGCTGTTATCACAACCTAAAATTCCTCAGAAAGCCAAACATAGAGACGATGGAGTTTTGAGAGATAAGACAGAAAGCGAGCCAGGAAGGCAGCTGTCCTCTGACAGACAGACGGACAGACAGACCTTCCCAAGATGTGTACACAACCTTCACTCACAGAGCACCTAGGACCCACCCTCACCTCCACCAATCGGCCAGTATTGCCGACAGCAGCTCTGGACCTCAAGTCCCAACTGCAGATCTCCACGCCGGGTTGGCTGGCGGCCAGAGAGTGTGTCAAGGTGAGGAGGGTGTGTACCAGGCAGCTGCCCTAGACCTTACCATCCGGGGTTCCATGATGCTCCAGCTCATGCTCCCCGAGGGGAGTCGACAGGGGGTGGATATGCTGAGGGAGACAGGTAAGAAAATTGCCAAGATCTAGGGCGGCCTGGGCTACAATATGAAAGCGTGTCTAAGTGAAGACGCGCACCCAGGAACAGAAGAGAAAAGAAAGGCGGAGAGAGTTAGACTGCGGCCTGGAAATGGGAGAGGGCAACTTTAGGGAAGAGACTCTGAGGCAGTCTCAGGAGGTGAAGAGTCTTCCAGGCAATAAATAAAGCCGAGGAGAGAGCGGGCATGGTGGCACATAACTTTAGTCCCAGCACTTAGGAAGCAGAGGCAGGTGGATCTCTGGGAGCTCAAGGCTAGCCTGGTCTACAGAGTGGGCACCAGGATAGCCAGGACTGTACCGGGAAATCTGTCTCAAAAAAAAAAAAAAAAAAAAAAAAAAAAAAAAAAAAACAACAAAAACAAAAAAAAAACTATAGAAATAAAGTCTTAGGTGGGCTTGGGGCAAACCCTGGCAATCCCAGCCCTGGATAATGTCCAGTGTTATCCTCTCCTACAAGTTGGCTAGCCTGGGCAAGCCAACAAAACTGAAAGAATGCTGGACATGTCAGTGCATGTCTTTAGGCTGAACACTCAGTGGGCAGAAGCAAGCAGATCTCTGTGAGTTCAAGGGCAGCCTAGTCTACATAGAGTTTCAGGCATAGTGAGACTTGGCTATCCCCGCCTCCCAAATACAAAGATACATTTGTCTCTGTTCTTCTTGGTGGTTTCTTTAAGATTTATTTATTTATTATATATAAGTACATTGTCACTGTCTTCAGACACACCAGAAGAGGGCATCAGATCCCATTACAGACAGTTGTGAGCCATCATGTGGTCGGTGGGATTTGAACTCAGGACTTCTGGAAGAGCAGTCAGTGCTCTTAACCACTGAGCCATCTCTCCAGCCCCTTGTCATTGTTCTGTAACATCATGAAAGCTCACAGAGCCCAGATGGAGAGAACGAATGCTGCTTCAGGGAGCTGAAGAATAGTTCGAAGACGGTCCCACAGAGGGGCATCCTGGGTCCCTCGTGAGGGGTTAGAAGGGTCAAGTATGACCTTCGCAGCCTCTTGAGGTTTGGACAGAGAGGGTAGGCTCTGGTACCCCAGCTCATTTGCTACAGTGGCCAAAGAGTCCAGGAGTGGCCCACCTCAGTGAGCAGGCCAGGAGGCCTGATACACTCAAAGGCCTGTGAAAGGAGCCTGAGAATAGATCCTGGCAGGTGGAGGAACACCATAGATGGGTCAGGAAACTGGGGACTTGAGTTTGAATCTTCCCTGTAGCTGTTGCCTTGAACTTGACATTCAAGTGTTCCTAAGAAGTGGGCATAGCACTATCTTCCTGGAGGGGACATAGTCCCTGGTGCTCTCCCTCACAGAAGCTTTGAGGGTTCTGCAATGGGGAGGGGGGTGATCATTGATTTGTTTCCCAGTGACTTAAGATGAACCGAGTCTCTTGAGACACGGTTTTATGTAGCTCAGGCTGGCCTCCACCTGGCTATGTAGCCAAGGTTAACCTTGGACTCCTCTACCTCCTCAGTACACAGTGATGCTAACGAAGCCCAACTGAGCCACAACCCTAACCTCAGGATGTATTTTTAGGTTAAACCCAAAGTAGGTACCTGGACATCGTGCCAGGGGACCAAGTGTGGAAGAGTCCCCCAGCAACGTAGCTGCAAGGGAGGCTGGACAGTATCCACTCCAGGTAGCCATGTGCTCAGCTAAAAGTCACCAGCTAGGGATGGGGGTGTGTATAGACAGAAGCTCTACCAGAGAACGCTTTGGAACATGCAGTAAACCCCGGCTTTCATCCCTAGCCTCTCAAAATGGACATCAAAAAGCAGCCCTGAGTTGATTGTTCAGAAAAGGAGGGGAGTGAACGTGGGGCACTAGCTTGCCCTAGCACCCATCCACACAGGCACATTTGGACAGCGGCTGAGTACTGATGTGTCAGAGCTCTGTGCTGGGAGCACCACTGTCCGAGAGAATGGGGACAAGAGGGTACCTAGAGTAGGGGACAGGAAGGTGAAGGAGTCACAGGGGAAGCGAGAGGCCTTTTGCTTCGGGGCCTTGGAGGACCAAACCTCTGGTTCGGTGCCATCACCTCTAAATTCTATGTTACCGC
This sequence comes from Rattus norvegicus, assembly GCF_021556685.1. Taxonomy (NCBI): domain Eukaryota; kingdom Metazoa; phylum Chordata; class Mammalia; order Rodentia; family Muridae; genus Rattus; species Rattus norvegicus. The sequence goes on along the minus strand of NC_141553.1, from coordinate 6,570,437 downwards.
AGCCTCACCCCAGCTCTGCCTTCTCATGGATCGAGTCTGAAAACTCTTCCCCAAAGGGCCACTGAACATAACCGCCATGTCCTGGGCCACAGAGTCAGTGCAGCCTGCTGTTGGAAGATATCGGGGTGGGTCAAGGTATAAGAGGCTAGCCCTGAAGGTCAGGGCACTTTCTCCAAGCCCGGGCTATGGGATAGTCACTCGATTACTTTTGGAGTTTGAAAGCTGCTGTGAACACTTTGAGGGGCTGGAGAGATGGCTTGGCTGTTAAGAGCCCTAGAGGACCAAGGTTCCATTTCCAGCACCCACAAGACGGGCGCACAAACCGCCTATAATTCCAGTTCCAGGGTATCCAATGCCCTTTCTCCTCTCTCTCTCTCTCTCTCTCTCACACACACACACACACACACACACACACACACACACACACACACTAAAATGATTTTTAATTTAAAAAGTATGATAGCAGGACCTGGAGTGAGGGTTAAGAGCACTGACTGCTGGGGGTTGGGGATTTAGCTCAGTGGTAGAGCGCTTGCCTAGGAAGCGCAAGGCCCTGGGTTCGGTCCCCAGCTCCAAAAAAAAGAATCAAAAAAAAAAAAAAAAAAAAAAAAGCACTGACTGCTCTTCCAGAGGTCCTGAGTTCAAATCCCAGTAACCACATGGTGGCTCACAACCATCTGTAATGGGATCTGATGCCCTCTTCTGGTGTGTCTGAAGATAGCTATAATGTACTCATACAGATAAAATAAGTAAATCTTTTTTTTAAAAAACGTATGATAGCCAGGTGTGGTGACAGAGGAAGGCAGAGGCAGGTGGGTCTCTGTGCCTTCTGGGCCAACGCAGGCTACATGGCGAGACCCTGGAATTCAGTTGACAGGAAGGGAGCTGCATTCTAAGGTGATTCTGTCAGGCTCCTCTCAGCTCTGCCTCTGGGGCTTGAGAAGATGCCAGAATATTCTGTGTGTTGCTTCTTGAGTAGGGGAAGGAGCCTGGACCAGAGGGGGCCTGAGCTGTGACCTCCCGCCCCTATTCTGTGCATCCTACCAGCTGCTCCCCCTCGGGCTGTGGAAGCATGTGCTGCCACTGGCTGACCCTGTCCTGGATCCTTCGAGTCACTGTAGGGGAGTGGGCCTGCAGAAAGCTGTGGGGTAGAGAGGGTATAGCTCCCGTCAGCAGATGGGCTCTTGAGCCCTCACAGGACCTGAGCATATGGACACTATCACCTCCAGGAAGCCCTCACTGACTGACTCCCCTGCACCATGTCCAGAAAGCCCTCACAGACTCCCTGACCTGTCCTGATGATCACCCCAGGAGTGAGTGGCCCTGAACTGTCACCGCTCCTGCTGATTTGCTCCCATCCTGGGATGATTACTCTGAGTCCAGATCCTGGTCCCACCGGTACATCCTTTGTGCATTCTGGCCACGGTCATTTAAAGGAGGGAGGAGGGCCTGAGTCTTCCTTCCCTTGGGAAGCAAGGCCCTCAAGGGTTAACCAGGAGCCCGCCTGCGGTCTGAGGTAGGCAGGGACCATATTTGTTCAGGTAAATAAGGAAGGATTACTTATAATGGGAAAGCTGGCTGGCTAAGTCTGTATCTCACTTCTGACTTCCTTCCAGCACATTCCTGCACTCCGTCCGTCCGCACTGCCTCCCACACCTAACACCCCAGCTCGCTGCCCTGCGCCCGGTGAGAACCCCCAGGTTGGGCCTTGTCATGGTGCCAGCAGGTGACCCTGAGCCTCTGACAGGGGCCTGCCTCTAGACCTGCAGGCCTGAGGCCTCAGACTCACGCTCAAGGGTGGAGAGGCTCTGGCAGCCCACCCAAGAGCCACCTCTGCCCTCCAGCCCTGCTGGCTCTACTGATGTCTGACTGAGACCCAGCAGTGGCCCTGAGCTGCCCACTGCCTCCCCGACGATAGCTCTAAAGAGGCCGACTCCTCGGACAGCAGGCAGCTAACGGGTAAGTGTGGTAGGAGGCATGGCGCCCTTCTGTGGGGTTCCCTGTCATCTGTGGGAGGCTGGCGACTGACACAAAGTGAGGACCAGCTTTGCAAGCTTGGAGCCCATGTTCCAGATACTAGGGACCCTTCACACTCACGTCTTCTTCTTCCCATATGCTGCCATTTTCCTTGTTGGGTCAGATCCAGAGCATAGGGAGCACCTCTTCTTTCTGGGGGCCTCATGTCTGTGTGCCCTGAACAGAGCCCTTCCTACACAGGTTCTGGGGAAGGTGGCTGTGTATTTGTGTAGCTCCCCGGGGACCTGACCAGCTCTTCCCTGAAGGTGAAACTCAGGCAGCCGTGGGGCCACTGCCACCTCGGCTGCTCTGCCAGAGGGAAGGAGCAAGTGTGTTCCTGACTGGCCACAGTGGACAGGCAGGGTCTCACTAGACCTAAGGGCTCAAAACATGGGGGAAGGCAAGGGAGACAGGTGCAGAGCCCAGGAACATGGCAGAGCAGGGTGGCTCAGACTGGCAGGCTGTGGGGTGGAGAGCACCATAGAGAAAACCTAGGCACCAGGAAAGCAGAGGGGTTATGACTTTTGTGTGGACACACAAAGAAAGCAACATATGTGTGTGTGTTTGTGTGTATATGGGGGGTCTGAAGCACACAGCTCTATTCTTTTTTCTGTTTCTATCTTATTTTGGGGGGGTTATTCAGAGGATGGTCTTACTATGTAAGGTCTCATTATGTAGACCAGGCTAGCCTCCAGCTCATTATGTACACCAGGCTGGACTCCAGCTCACAGACCTGCCTGCCTCTGCCTTGGGGTGCTGGGATTAAAGGTGTGTGTCACCACACTGGCTGGGATTTGAGACAGGGCCTCTGTCTCTGAGGTGTCTGAGCCCCAGCACTCTGTCCTGTGGGTGCAGGCTGGTTTTTTTTTTTTTTTTTTTGGTTCTTTTTTTTTCGGAGCTGGGGACCGAACCCAGGGCCTTGCGCTTCCTAGGTAAGCGCTCTACCACTGAGCTAAATCCCCAGCCCCACAGGCTGGTCTTTAATTCACATTAAACCTCACAGGGAAGGGATCCGTTTCTCCCTGTTTGGGTCTTTAAAACTTGCATTGTTTTGAGAGAGAGGGAGAGAAAGAGAGAGAGAGACAGAAAAGAGACAGAGACAGACAGACAGACAGACAGAGAATGTGTGTGTGTGTGTGTGTGTGTGTGTGTGTGTGTGTGTGTGTGTGTGTAGGGATAGGGGTGTTCACACGGAGGTTGGAGGACAAGGTGCTGCCTGGAGTCCTTCAGAGACCCACCACCCCCTCCCCCCAGAACATGCCCAGCTTGGAGTCATTTCTGGTGGTCTCTCATATGTATCCTGGGTACTGAGCCCAGGTCCTCTGGCTAGTTGACATGGTACTACTCCCTTCTAAGATTTGTCAGATCCCTGTAGTGAGGAGAGGGGGGAGGGTGATCGGGTGGGGACTGAGGGCCTGAGAACCTGGGGTGTCCCTGAGTCTGGTTGAGGTACATGGGGGAGGGGGAGACCTCCTTGCTTCTCCTCCCAGGAGGATCCACAAGCCCTCGGTAGTTGACCCTTTCCCCCTGGCCAAGACAGAGTCAGCCCATTTCCTGTTCCCACCTCCCCAGGCAAACAGCTTCCAGAAACCCTCAATAAAGCTACAGTGCCCCATACCAGCTGCTCCCCTGAGTAACAAGGTAAACAGGCCCCGGAGCTCCCCCCTCCCCCCGGGCCTGAAGTAGAGGGAACGGCAAGCAGGCGCTGCCCACCGGGTGGATGGTTCTGTCAAGCTGAGCCTCTGCTGCCTGTGGAGGAGGACGGGGAGGCTGAGGAGGACAGGGGTGGCTCTAGGAGCCAGGCTGTGAGTAGACCAGCATTTCTTCCATGCCAGGCATGTTGCATGCCCAGAGATGCAAGTTTTACCTGTCACCCATGCTCCTGGGGACCTTGTGAGTCAGGTGGGACTTCCCTGGCACCTAGACCTGAGACAGAGGGGCTACACCCCGTGGAGGCCCAGTGGCTGCTAAGAGATGGGCCTGACAGGAAACAGGCACGGGAGAATCTATGCTGACCGGCTTACTGTGGCCTGCGCTGAACCTAGAAAGGGTCAGTTCCAACAGGAGACCGGGGCCGGGCACGCAGAGCCAGACGGGACATATCTGTAGCTCCTGGTACGTTGAGCGAGAAGGTTAGAGGAGACCATCTCCTCAGTTAAGGGAGGCATCATGACGGAGATGCGCCCGCCGGAATGGGACGTTGAAAGCTGCGTGGGCGTTGTTTGGACGCTGGTTGGACTTACCAGCTTGTACCCTAGGCTTGGGAGGGCATAGAATGAGCGGGAATCTCTGGCTCTGGCTCCTGCCAGAAGGTATGGAGGTGTGGATGAGGCCAGTAACTAGGATAGACCTGGGTAGGGTGGGGGGAGGGGTAGGAAGAGGGAGCTTAGCCCTCCCTCAATTCTTTTTCCCCTCACCCCTCCCTCCTCTCCTTTCCTCTTCTCCAGTCTCCTCCTCCACCGGTTCCCAATGCGCACTCAAACAACCACTCCTGATATCTCCGCTCCGTATTCCAACCCCTTCAAGCCCGGCCACCGGCAGCCATTTAACAAGCAGCACATGGGGTTGGGGATTTAGCTCAGTGGTAGAGCTCTTGCCTAGCAAGCGCAAGGCCCTGGGCTCGGTCTCCAGCTCTGAAAAAAAAAAAACAAAAAAACAAGCAGCACAGACTGTCCCAGAAGAAACCTAGAACCTAGAACCACGGGGCTGGGAGGCGGGGCTTAGCGCTGGCTTGGGACCCTCCCCTCGTCCCAGAGCCCCCACAGGCGGCTGAGCAGGTAGAGCAGCTCTCTCTTCAAAGCAAACCCTAGCGCCATCGCCCTGGGCCCTCGCTGACATTTAAAGCCCTGGGCTCCAACCACCTTCTGCAACTCTCCCACCGTTTTTCTGTTCACTTCTGGCCAAGCAGAGACCTCACCAGCACCCTGCAAGGGGCCTTGGGACAAATCCCCCACCCCTCTAGCACAGAAGAAAAAGCCAGTGAGAGCCCCCACCCCCCAGGGCTCTTCCAGATTGAAGGCACCTGTAACCCCCACCCCACCCCACCCCACCCCCGGCCCAGGGCTGAGATGTGGCAAAGGGACTTCCTAGCTGGGGTTCAGGCTGAGGTTGTGACAGAGGTCAAGATGCAGTCCCTTCTCACAGGCGGCAAGAAGCCTGTCTCCTGTCCTGTGTGAGCGCACATCTCTATGGGCACTTCTTGTCTGGGAATGGGTCTTGAGTCCCCGCCTCCTCGATCCTTCTGTCCTAGGCTCCCGGGACAGTGAGCGAGAAGCTGCTGTATCCTGTGTCTGTGGGCTCAGATGTGGGAGGTATGTCTGCTAGACAGGAAGTGCAGCCACGTGGACCCTAAGACCCCCCTTGAATAAAAGAGCTTCCCGGAAGGGGGTGGGGGGACTCACACACACAGAAGGCAAAGTGATTATGTAAAGTGCAGTTTCTGGAAAGTTCTGAAAGCCAGGCAAAATTGAACTTGATAGGGGTTGGGGATTTAGCTCAGTGGTAGAGCGCTTGCCTAGCAAGCGCAAGGCCCTGGGTTCGGTCCCCAGCTCTGAAAAAAAAGAAAAAAAAAATTGAACTTGATAGGGCGGCTAGTGGATTCTCTCCAAGGCCCAGGCTCACCCTGGCTGGGGGCTTGCTTGTCATAACTGCTGTCAGAGGGGAGCCTTTCAGAACCTGTGGACACAAATTCCAGGGACAGTTGGAGACATTCAGATGTGTCCCTCTCCTCATCCCACTTCTCTCTCAAGGTCCCGTGTAGGCCAAACCAATCACACACTACGCTGGGGTTGTTTTAATGGAGAGAGGTTGGGACTCTGGGCACGGCATGGCTGGCAGGGAGGAGGCCTGAATCCAGTTCTCCTGAAGGACTGATGTGAGGGTGAGGCTGCTGAATCCCAGGAAGGTGGGGCCTGAAGAGATAGGCAGGGAAAGGCAAGGAAGTAGTAACCTTGGGGCTCCCTATAACCTAGGCTGGCCTGGCTCTCTCCAAGGTGCTGACCAGCTGGTGGGTATTGGGGTACAGGTGGAAAGGTCCTACCCACTCTTGTGGGGTTCTTCACCAGGTCTAGTCCTGCCCTATACTCTGTCTCTAGACTATTTAAGGGGTGCAGACGTTGGAAGGGCTTGGGGAGTAGCCAACAGGCAAGGACAGGCCTCTTTGTCGTGAGGCCATGAGAGGCTGGCAGTGGGTTACGGTAACCTCCCTCACTTGATGTCCCTCAGTGCTACCCCCACTGGGTCTAAAGCTGAGTCCTGGAGTCTGGGCCACTAAGATTGGGAAGAAGGAACCCCACAGGATAGAGAGGGCAGGGTTCACAACACACAGCCACCAGGTGTTTCATGAGGGCCTCCCAGGCAACTCCACTCCCTGAGGATGAAGTGCTGGGTGTAAACAGAGGAAACAGGAGGCAAAGGTGGCCCCGAAGAGAATGGGGTACCAAGAACCAGTTGCACCCAGGCTCCACCATTGGTTCCTCTGTGTCCTCTGCATACTTGCCTTCCTGGGGAACAGGAGGGATAGAGAGATAGACTTCAAGCTATGAAGCCCTACCCACTAACCCTCTGATGTGGCTCTGTCTCCTGGCCCGGCCTGCACCAGCTGTTACCAAGCCCTCTTTTGTCTGGAGAGGTAACCAGGGCTTCTGGGGCAAGAGCAAGACAGACCCCACTGAGCCTTAATCCAGACACGTGGCGTTACCCCTGAGATCAGCTCAAAGTTTGGAGACCGCAAGCGTCACTCAGGAGACTGCAGCCCTTGGGCAGTTGAGGGAGACAGGGATGGTGGCCTGTGTCCAACACGCCAGGCCCTTGCAGACCTTGGTCTGTCCACTGAGCAGTGACTTTGATGTCTGATCGCTGGTTAGATCCTGCTTCTTCAATGCATCATGGGTCCCGCCTACCCCCTCCCTGAGCTTCAGCCTTACCCATGAGCTCATAGACCCACCAGCAGATGGCCTTTTGAGGATTTAGTCACAGACTAAACTACCAGTCACCGGTGGGTCATCAGAAAAGGAGACATTAGAAGGGATCCCTGGGGGCTTGGGGCTTAAGGAGCCTGGAATGAGAGAGAATGGCATCTTGGGAAAAAGGACAATAACACAAGGGGGAAAACCATGATTACATCCCCCTGCAAGGAACAAGGCAAGAAAGGCTAGCTTTATTGGAACCTGGATACGAGGAGACCATGCTGACTGGTGGTTCTGGTTCAAAACCCTGCCACTAATCACCACACAGCCCCCATGCAGGACCGGGGATGGAACCCAGGGCTTTCTGTGTGCGTGCGTGTGTGCGTGCGTGCGTGCGTGCTGAGCAAACACCCTACCAACTGAGACACATCCCAGCCCACGGAGCAAGGCAGGCAGTGGGAGCCTTGTGTGCCAGGGTCTTGAGCAAAGGAGTCGGGGTAAAAGGATGAAGGGAGGAGATGAACTCGGTAGTGGGGAGGGGTGAGCAGCCAGGAGCAGGAGATGAACCTTGGAAGATGAGCCTGGCTGTCTGCATCTATGAGGTGAGACCCTCGAGTCCAGGTAGCCTAGGCTCTGGGTGGGTGTCCTAGCTAGGGCTGTGAGGTAACACCATGACCAAAGCAACCAGGGGAGGAAAGGGTTACTAGGCTCACACTTCCACTGTTCATCAAAGGAAGTCAGGACAGGAACAGGGAAGGAACCTGGAGGCTGGAGGTGATGCAGAGGCCATGGAGGGGTTCTGCTGACTGGCTTGCTCCACATGGCTTTCTCAGCCTGCTTTCTCACAGAGCCCAGGACCACCAGCCCAGGGATGGCACCACCTACAATCACCTGGGCCTTCCCCCCTCCATCACTAATTCAGAAAATACTCAGCCAGGAGTGGTGGCACAGGCCTTTAGTCCCAGCACTCAGGAGGCAGAAGCAGACAGATCTCTGTGAGTTCGAGGCCAGCCTGGTTACAAAGAGAGTTCCAAGACAGGACTGTTACACAGTCCTGAGAAACCCTGTCTTGAAAGACCAAAACAAACAAACAAACAAACAAACAAACAGAGAGAACAAAAAGAAACAAACCACCTCTACAGGCTGCAGGCTTGGCTTTCCTCACCTGAGGTTCCTTCCTCTCAGATGACTTCAGCTTGTGTCAACTTGACATGACCATCCAGCACAGGGTATGTGTGGGCACCCTGGCATGACAGAGTCTGCATTCTCCGTGACACCGTCTTCTCCTGCCCCAGTCCAGCTGCTGCCATGAGAGACCAAAGGTGCAGCCAGGCCTCCCCAGCCATTAAGCCCAGCCATCAGGCCCCAGGCATTAGAGGGCTGCCTTTCTGTCTGCTACATAGCTATTCAGTCAGGGGAGCTCTGGGTATTGGGAAGCTAGGGGAGCTGGGAAGGAGAGAGGGAGCCACTGTTGGGGAAGGGTCCAGAAGTCATTGCATCTTGACTGCCACATCGGTAAGAAGAAAGATCAGGCTGCCTTCCCTGAGGAGGGCACAGATACCAGGGCTGCAAAGCCTTCTCAGCAGACACAGTAGGGCCAGCACTGGCCCAGCTGGCCCCTCTTGCAACAGTGCCTGGACCCCAGCACCCATCTCCCCTCCCATCTGTGGCCGAGGCCAGGCAAACATAAGGTGACAGGGAACCAAGTCCTCTTGGAAAAGCTAGCGGCTGGGCACAGGGCCCAGGGAGCTGGCAGAGACTGTCCTAACGTGGCAGCATGGGGCCGCTGGGGATGTGGACGGGGCAGGAGGCCATTGTGGGATGGAGGGGGGATGGAGACTGGAGGAGGCTCTCCTCGGGTGGGGCCACCACCTGGGGCACAGGGTGTGGGCACAAGCCAGGGTGGGGACTCGGGCAGAGCAGGCTACGGGCACAGCCTCGGTAAATAGCAAGAGCCTGTGGTGCGCGCGCGCGCACACACACACACACGCACACACACACACACACACACACACACACACACACACACACACGGTTGCACAGAAGGACTTGAAATTAATCCAGACCCACCCTGACCCCTGTCCACCCCACCCACCCAAACCTATTCTTCCTTGTTGCTTAAAGAGTTCTTTGAAAGGAAAGGCTGGACCCACAGGCAACACCTTCTCCCTTGTTGGCTCTCTCTCTCCTGCTGGGCAGTGCTGGAGGGTGGGGAAGCTGGGCACTGAGCAAGCGGGGGAGGGGGTGGGCACAGGTAGCGGTTCCCTGGATTGTAAGGCATTTCCTGAAATGTTAGTTGTAGCCCTTAAAGAAACCCAAGGGTTTTCCCAGACCTGGTCTTCTCCTTTGCCGTATCCACCCAAGTGGCAAAAGCCAGCTCCACGGTGGGGCCTACAGGATAACCAGAGATGGGTCCAGCACTTGGGAATTGCAGGAGGCAGGAGGACCAGATGGTTCAGGCCAGCCAGTGCTCCCACCTAAGACCTTTAAAGAAAATGTGCCCCTCCCACCTGCCCAGGCCCCTTCTTGCCCACACGTCTAACTCATTGTCTTTTCCAGTCATGCCATACTCAGTGCCCAGTGACCCAGAAGCCCCCAGGCCTCTCTCAGGCCCAGCCCACTGCCTGCTGGCCCCGAGTCCTATTACCAGCTTAGGGGTCCCCCACAGAGCCCGGATAGCCATCAGACCTATTTTCCTTCTTCTCTGATTTCTGCAGAAGCAGCCCCAAGCCGCCGTTGCTGCAGCATGGGCAGCGCCAGCCCTGGCCTGAGCAACGTGTCCCCCGGTTGCCTGCTGCTGTCCCCAGATGTGGCACTGCGGACAGGGGTGGAGAAGGCAGCGTCAGGGGCAATGGGCCTCGAGAAGCAGGAATGGAGTCCTAGTCCACCCGCCACCCCTGAGCAGGGCCTGTCTGCCTTCTACCTCTCCTACTTTAACATGTACCCTGAGGATGGCAGCTGGGTCGCCAAAGTCCCCGAGGCCAGCGCCAGGGAGGACCACCCGGAGGAGCCTGAGCAGTGCCCAGTCATCGACAGCCAGGCCTCTGGGAACACGCTGGATGAACACTCCCTAGAGCAGGTGCAGTCCATGGTGGTGGGCGAGGTCCTGAAAGATATCGAGACTGCATGCAAGCTGCTGAATATCACAGCCGGTGAGACCCTCCCTGCCGCCTCTGCCCCGGGGCAGGGGATACAGGCAGGGTGGAGATGGGCTGGATGACCTCAGATCAACATGGGTAGCCCAGACTCGCAACAGCTGGAGCCAGAGCCCATGTCTAACCACACCCGCCCGGGGCCCTCACTTCATGAATAGAGAGTGTTCAGTGCTCTGCTCCCGTCAGGGTCCTCACCTTCTCTGAGACTCAGCTTCTCTCTCCTGTCATTCGCTCTGTTCTAACCACTAGGTATCCCTGCTTTTCCTTTTTTTTTTTTTTTTTTGGTTCTTTTTTTTTTTTTCGGAGCTGGGGACCAAACCCAGGGCCTTGCACTTCCTAGGCAAGCACTCTACCACTGAGCTAAATCCCCAACCCCCATCCCTGCTTTTCCTATAGTGCTCTCTCAGGACCTTTGCACATGCTGGTCCTGCCACCTAGAATGCTTTCCCATAAAGACCTATTTAGCCCTTCCCTGGCCTCCTCCAGGTCTTAATGGGCGGCATCTCCGGGAGACCTCTGATCCGCTGCTGAGATCGTCTCCCACAACTCACCTCTGGCCTCCCCCTCTTTCTTGTTCTTGTTCGTCTGGAACTAGGTTTCTTCCTACCTCACTGTCCATGCCTCACTGGAGGACTTGTATGTCCCAGTGCCGAGACAGCATTGGACATAATAGATACTCAATAAACAACTGTCGACTGGCATCACCTGCTTGGCCCTCCCTGTGCCCCTGTGCAAGGACTGGGAGGTTAAGCAATGAACAGGACCTAGAGGTCCCTCTGTATGGAGCTGGGTCATAAAGAAACAGCTGGACGTAGCCCTAGTCAACTGATGTGGAGGGGACACCAAGGGACAGTCTCTCTCTCTCTCTCTCTCTCTCTCTCTCTCTCTGTGTGTGTGTGTGTGTGTGTGTGTGTGTGTCTGTATCTCTCTCTCTCTCTGTGTCTCTCTGTCTCTCTCTCTCTCTGTGTCTCTCTGTCTCTCTGTATCTCTCTCTCTGTGTCTCTCTGTCTCTCTATGTGTGTCTGTCTCTCTGTCTCTCTCTGTCTCTCTGTGTGTGTGTCTCTCTGTCTCTCTGTCTCTCTGTCTCTCTGTCTCTGTCTCTCTGTCTCTCTCTGTCTCTGTCTCTCTGTCTCTCTCTGTCTCTCTCTCTCTCTGTGTGTTTGTGTGTGTGTGTGTGTGTGTGTGTGTGCACGTGCGTGCATGCATGCCTGGTCTGGGAGATTTCATGGAGCCAGTGCTATAGGTGAACGTAGGTGAACCTGCTGTAGGCCAGGGAGAGTCCCAGCCTCTATCCTATAGCTTCCCCCATGAAGAGGGGGAGCTTCTCTTGCCCTCACACTCAGCTCCTGCCTCATGGCCCCCACCTCCAGTCTGCTAGAGGCTTCCAGGTGGCGTCCCCATTTGAGGCAGCTCCTGCCCACATCTCCTCTCCTCCTCTTTCCCACACTCCAGAAGGCTCTCCCAGGAGACCGCTTCCCCAATGAGGAAGAGACTCTTCCTCCAGCTCCCCTTGAGGCAGGGTGTGCTCTCAGAACAATGGGGACAGAAACAAATTGAATTGACCTGGGGAAGGAAACAACCTCTGTGAAGCGGGAGCAGTATAGCTTGCAGGTCACTAAGCGGGGACACTGGCTGGAACCAGCATTCACCGGGAGGTCGGTTGCACTGCCACTGTGACCCAGTCTGGTTCCAGCTGTGTGCCCTGCTAGGCTCCCCCTGAGAGCTCTTTCCCAGGGGCACACAGAGCTGATGACTTCCTTCTCCAGCGTTAGCTGACCTATAGCCACTGGGGGCAGCTGCTACAAATCTATTTTCTAAGCACTGGGCAAGGATTGGACCCCTTCTCCTGCCCGCTCCAGTCTCCTGGTCTCTAAGATTCCAGGATGGAGGGGTTCCTGGGTGGGTTTTCTCCTTGAGAAGATTGTGGAAAGCAAGACATTTCTAGCAAAGCTTGTGTGTTTCTGGCTGAATGTATCTGTTCTCCTTCTAGCTGTGGTCTCCAGAAAGGCCCTCCAGGGGTCTAGAGAGACATGGAGATGCGCTGGGTTACCAAGGAAACAAGCTCGGTTTAGAGGCTCTTTTGAGGAGTGTCTTGCCTTCTCAAGGCTCTAGATGTGTGGTCCTGGGTAACAAAACCTCCTGGGTGTTCCATCCCATGGACAGCCACCTTTGGGGTTGAGCCCACCAGCAGCCCTGAGCTAGGATGGTGTCTCTTGCCCAGACCCTGGGGACTGGAGCCCTGGTAACGTGCAGAAGTGGCTTCTGTGGACAGAACACCAGTACCGGCTGCCTCCAGCGGGCAAGGCCTTCCAGGAGCTGGGTGGCAAAGAGCTATGCGCCATGTCCGAGGAGCAGTTCCGCCAGCGGGCACCCTTGGGCGGGGACGTGCTGCATGCTCACCTGGACATCTGGAAGTCAGGTGAGTCCCTGCCGGCTCCAGGCCATTGTGGAAACCAGGCTAGCCTTGGATTTGCATCAGCCTCTCTGCCTCTGCCTCCCAAGTGCTGGCCTGGCAGGCATGGGACACCACACTCAGCTCTTACTTCCTTGTTAAAGGGAAAATTGTTTTTAAGGCTAGGTTTATTTTTTTACTAAAGAAGTAATGACTCTTCTGACTGGTTAGCTCAGTCGGTTAGAGCATGGTGCTGATAATGCCAAGGTCGCAGGTTCCATCCCCGTATGGTTCTGTAAGGTATATAGATTTGGACTGGAGAGACCGCTCAGTGGTTACGAGCACTGACTGCTCTCCCAGAGGTCCTGAGTTCAATTCCCAGCAACCACATGGTGGCTCACAATCATCTGCAATGGGATCTGATGCCCTCTTCTGGTGTGTGTGAAGACAGCTAATATATATATATA
>NC_141553.1:6417500-6555000 GCF_021556685.1 Rattus norvegicus | reverse complement strand
CCCTCCTTCCCCCACCCAGGCATCTTCAAAATTGAAGATTCCGCACAGGTGGCCCGGCTGTGGGGTGTGCGCAAGAACCGGCCGGCCATGAACTACGATAAACTAAGCCGCTCCATCCGCCAGTATTACAAGAAGGGGATCATTCGCAAACCCGACATCTCTCAGCGCCTCGTCTACCAGTTTGTGCATCCGGTCTGAGAGCCGCAGAGACCAGAGGCCTACAACCTGCCCCAGGCAGCCACTCTCTGGATCACCTGGGCCTCTCTGGCCAATCTGAATCCAGAGGCTGCTGGTACCCCAGAATCCGAGGTCCCAGACAGACAGCCACTGATCTGGGGATACACCTGAGCTCTCTGGGCCCCTCTTCAGGTCGTACACGGGTCCCAGGAGGACGGAGGGAGCTAGCTAGGACTGTTCACAATGGAGAACTCCCTGAGCCAGGCCTAGACTGTAGAAATCCCTATAGCACACAGGGACCCGACCGAGTCAGCTCACGGGACAGCGATGTCAGTGGTCTCTTCTCCTGTCACTCGTCTTGTACCATACCTGGCATGATGCTAAGAGATGATTGCACCCTGAGTTGGGGAGCCAAGGGTGCCCTAGGAATGGATAATAAAGGTGTAAGATAACTGACAGGTACCCCCGTGTCCGGCTATACATGGCACAGCCTAGAGGCCAGCAGCGGTCGAGGGTGGCTGTGGTCGCAGGTGCTCGGGGTGGTAACCACAAGGGAAGCTTACCCAGGGAAGTGTCAAGGAGCCAAGCCTGAGAGGAAAACAATGGGAGCTGATTGGTAGATGTCATGGAAGAGGCGGAGAGGGTTCTCCAGGACAAAGTAGATAGTCTCAGAAAATACTGCATCCTCCTCACCCTGCCTGGCATGGCCGCAGTAGGAGGTGGGTGGACCAGGCTGAAGAGCATTAGTACACAGGCCCACGAGGAGGGAAGGCAGCCTCTGCATCTGCTCTGTCAGATGCAGGGCTCGCTGGCAGGTGTGCCCAGGTATGCCCAGGTATGCCAGGGGGCTGGCTTTCCTGCAAGAGGAATTGCTTGGCTGCCTAAGAATGCCGAACCCTGTAGTGGATTGTGGGAGACGGCGGGCGGTTCAGTAGCTTTCGGAAACTGGCTTTGTAAGGCTCTAAGGACTCTAAGGCATCCCAAGACCTGTTCATGGAGCTGTGAGTCCCTTACCTGGGCATGAGCGTCACTTGGGGGTGAGGAGCAGAGTGTGCATCTGCCTGGGTGTGAAGATCCCACCCAGAATGGCTTGCCCATTCTCCGGCGTAAGACAGCTACGTCACACTTCCCGGGTTTATTTGCCCTAATCGAGCCTCCTGAGGACTTACTGTGTGTTATTGCAGGCCCACTGCCTTCAGGCCATTGACCTTCTGGACACAACCATGAAGTCCAGGTCGCCTCCCCGTCCTGCACGTGATGCCTCGGAGGTCTGGGATGGCTGAGCCCTTAGCTTGCAATCACACAGCTACGGATGCCCAGACCATGAACTCACCCATCCTGCCCGAGGGACAGGCTTCTCCCTACCTTTCCTTCCCAAATGGGTCAGCATCTCTTGCCGCACAGCCTTTAGCTTCCCAGGTCAAACTTGTAGGAGAAAGGAAGGGAGCCAGCAACCACCAAGAACACCAACTGGGTTTTGTTCTTGCTGTTGTTGTTTTGTTTTGTTTTGTGAGACAGTGTTTCTCTGTGTAGCACTGATTGTCCTAGATCTCACTCTATTGACCAGGCTGGTCTGGAACTGAGAGATCTGCCTGCCTCTGCCCCTCCGCCTGAGTGCCACCACACTGGCTGGATCACCAAGGGTTAAAGGCGCCTTGCACCCCTGCCTTCTGTCCCAACATTTTATTGTCTCCTGAAGAATGTTTACTCCTGACAATGAGCAAACAGTGCCTTGGCATCTGTCATCTGGGATTGGACAGGAAGGGTGTGGGGGAGCTCTACCCAGGCCTCCATCTTGCTAGGCCCCAGCTGTCTCCCATCCCTGGGCAAGAGGCAGTCTGGGACCCTGGCCAGAGGCAGGCTCAGCTCTGTTAAACTGGTTTTGTTTCCAGCCAGCCCCTCCTGCCCCTCAGGAGTCCCTTAAGTCACCCATGTGAATGTCCCAGCTGTGCCTGGGCCCGGCTCAGAGCTCAGGCAAGGCTGGGGAATTCTCAGAAGGACAAGGGGGTTGTGTGCTTAGATTGGGGGTGGGGGGACAGAAACAGCTCCACAGAGGGGAGATATGGGAGACCAGAGGGGCGGCTTCCACCCAGGGACATTCCAAAGGCCGTATCTACCCAGTGACAGCTTGTGAGCTGGCATCAAGCCATGCCTTCTCCTCTCTCTGTTGGCCAATCCCTATCAGACCCTTTCCTGGCACAGACTTTTGTCAAGCCCTTTTGGGAAGCCTCATTTCAGGGGTCCCCCTAAGAAACTGGAACAGCCAGTGGGAATAAGAGGTCACGGCTCTGACTCTAAGATCCCTGTACTGGACAGGGAGGCCTGAATCAGTAATGTCAGTGTGTGGGAACCGGAGGCAGGAGGCCACCCTCAGCTACACAGCCGTTTCGAAGCCAGCTACATGAGGCTCTTTTTTTTTTTTTTTAAAGATTTATTTATTGTATATAAGTACACTGTCGCTGTCTTCAGACACACCAGAAGAGGGCATCAGATCCCATTACAGATGTGGTTGCTGGGATTTGAACTCAGGACCTCTGGGAGAGCAGCCGGTGCTCTAACCACTGAGCCATCCCTCCAGCCCGAGGCTCTTTTTTTATGACTCTATTTTAGATTTACTCTGTGTGCAGGCGTTTCGCCTTCATGTATGCCTGTACACCACGTGCATGACATACCCACAGAGGTCGGAAGAGGGTGTTGGATTTTCCTGGAGCTGGGGACACAGAAGGTTGTAAGCTGCCATGTGGGTTTTAGGAACAGAACCCAGGTCCTCTGCTAGAGCAGCCTGTGCTCTTAGCTGCTGAGCCGTCTCTCTAGCCCGAGACTCTTAAGGAAAGACAAGAGAAAGAAAGAAGGGGAGGGAGAAGGAAGAGAGCTGGTTTATTACCAGTACCAGGAAGCACGAGGTTGCCCTCTGACCTCCTCGAGGGTCTGAGTGGAGGCACATGTGCGCACGCTCAAGCCTGCTCCTGGCCAGTCTGTGTCTCATACATTGTAAATAAATATAATATAAAGAAACTGTTTTTCAAAATGAAGGGGGATAGTGAAACAAAATAAAAGGGAACAGTCCTGTTTGTTAAGAGTGGACATCAGGGCTGGAGAGACGGCTCAGTGGTTAAGAGCACTGACTGCTTTCCCAGAGGTTCTGAGTTCAAATCCCAGCAACCACATCTGTAATGGGATCCAATGCCCTCTTCTGGTGTGTCTGAAGACAGCGACAGTGTACTCACATACACAAAATAAATAAATCTGAGAGAGAGAGAGAGAGAGAGAGAGAGAGAGAGAGAGAGAGAGAGAGAAAGCGCTTCAGACAAAGATGGGCTTAGGGTCTCAAAGCAGAGGAATGGATGGACGGATGAATGGATGGCCATTCCACCTTCCCCTCTCACTGTGTGTGCCTAGGGAGCGGGAAAGTGATGGTGGAGGGTGTGTGTGTGTGTCCATCAGAGTGCTGGGGTCAGAGGAACCTCCAAGACACCCCACAGAATGGAGGAGCTGAGGGAGCCACGGGTCTCAGAAAAGACCCGGCTGAGGTACAAGTGGGCATCAGAGTCCCAGGGTTGGGTCCAGTAGGGCACAGAGAGCTGATCTCTGCCTCTAGCTTGCCAGTGCAGATGCTCCCAGGGGGCCTCCAAGGAAATATGTTCACAGCGGATCAAGCTTGGGGAGAGCAAGGAAGACCCAGTGTCCCTCCCCAGGAGCAAGGGAGACCCAGTGTCTCTCCCCAGGAGCAAGGCAGACATAGTGTCTCTCCACGGGAGGCCTGAGCAGTGACATTTTAGAATTCCTCTTTAAAACTCAGAACTATTTAAAGATCAAGTTCACCCTTGGACCATGAGAATTGGCTATTTATTTATTGGCTGACTGTTGTGCTGGGTATGGAAACACAATCTCACACATTAGACAAGAATGCTACCAATGAGCCAAACCTCCAGCCTTAGAGGCATGAGTCTGGGATTTTAAATGTCTAGCTCTCCTGGTCAGTGCTATCAGAGTCACCTTGTATCTGAGGTGAGAACCTTGGTGGCCTCCCTCGGGTGGGACCCATGCCCTCAACTGCCCAGCTGGGTCAGCACTCAACCATGTACAGCGCCAACTCCAGGAGAGATGTTTTCATTCTGAAGACCCTTCCAAGGGCCCCCACACAACCCCCCCCAGAACTTAGGATGCACACGATTCAGGTGACAAGTCCAGCCAGGGTGGTGACAGAATTCTGGTTTTATCGACAGCCGTACGGTCACAACTGATATATATATATATATATATATAGATATATATATTTGTATTTATATACCTTTAAATTACACAATCATGTACAAAACAGGTGCATCGCTGAGACCACAGCACGTCTCGGAGTTTCACAAGTGTCGGAACTAATGTCAGAAAGCCTAGGGCGGCAGACGCAGTGGTGGTGGGTGATACGGCAACCTTGGCTCCTCCTGGAACCGGGCCGCAGGATGGTGGCTAACTGGGGACGAAACACATCACTGACCGAGCCCTGCAGGGTCCCGTGCAGCATCAAGGGGCCCCTGGGGAATACAGGTAGGGGTATGGACACGGTGAAGGGTGTGGCCCAGCCCAAGGTTGAGGTGCCCCGACACCAGCAATAACAGGTGGGGCTCGGCTCGGGGGTCTGGGGACTTCCGGAGGGGGACCCTCCTGCACTGGGGTGCTGAGGAATTTGAGGACCAAATCTGGTCCCAGATGGGGTTCTTGAAGGTGGTTGTTCTTAAGGGATGGATTTTCCAGTCCCTGCCCAAGAGTGGGCAGCCAGTATACTGAGTGGGCTGGGCCTGGGGTCCAGTCAGGGCCACAGCCCCTCCCCAGGTGCTGGGAAACCGCTGGCGCAGAGAGGGGGAGCCCAGGCCCCAAGGTGCAAATATAGCGGCTTCTTGTCTTTCTGAGGTGAGGGCTAAGGTGAGGGCTGGAGAACGACTGCCCTCCAGGGAGGCAGGAGGAGCTGCGGAGAAAGGGGTGTTGAATCCTGCTTCTGGTTCTAAGGGGCCGAGGACCCAACCTGGGCTGCAGCTGAAGCCCCTAGGGCAAACAGTGACAAGGAAGTGGGTACTAACAACCCTGTCCCTGGGGTGCCATGTTTCCACTCCTGGCCCTGAGGGAGGACTGACCCAACAGAAGCCCCTGCCACAGCCATACTCAAGAGACGGGGGTGTGGGGGTCAGAGCCCCAGTGCTTGGGTCCATGACCTAACAGTATTGGGAGAAGCAGCAGGGAGCTAAAGGGTCCTGGAGAATGTGGGCGGTATACTCTATCTATCCTGGAGGCCCGAAAGCCCACCTGATCCGGGAGGCAGAGGGTGTCCGTAGACCAGAGGCCTAGCAAAGGTCCAAGAGAGACAGCCTCTGGCCACTTTCTGCTATAGGAGGTCTTAGCCAACCTGTCTTGTTTCCCACCCCGCCCACCCAAGGGAGAGCCTACCACCTACTTGCCAACCGCAAGCAAGGGCCCTGTGTCCCCTCCCACCCCCAGAGTCCTTTAAGGGAGACTCGGGCTTAGAGAAATGGGAGCGAGGGGGGCTGCCAGCATTCAGGGAGAATGTTGGGGACTAACAGGTCAAGGAAGAAAGAAATGGTGGCCATCCACAGTTCGTTCCTCGTGCCAGCCTGCTGCTAGCATCTCCTTACAGTGCCAAGCTGGATGCTCCCCTGAGCTTGGTATCTCCCCGGGAGGGCCACATGGGAGACCTGGCTGTTCCCCTAAGCCCCTGAACCTCCTTGGTTGGCCAGGTGAGAGCCTTGTAGATTGGTCTCACAAAGGCTGATGTTAACACAGTGACTGGGAGGCTGGGGCATCTCTGAATGACCATGGAGGGGAGGGGGACGGTTTGCCAAATGCCTCTTCCCCAGGTAAAGGGAGGGGGTTGCTACTGTTGCTGGCTTTGCCCTGGGCTTCGGGGGAGAAGGCTTTGCCCAGTGCCAAGGTCTTAGGAGACAGGCAGGGTCTCTGCATGATGCTCAGTGGTTCTGAGGAGGATACCTCTGTCCACGGACCCAGCTAGGGTTGTCACCCCTCAAAATGGGCTTGGCATTGGGAGTGTTGGCACAGCCTAGACAGATGGTCTGTTCTCCCTCTTCCTCCCTTGTGTGCCAGGGATGCCATGACTCCCTCCTGCTCACCTGCTTTCAATTCTGGGGAAGCGAAGAGATACCGCCCCCCCCAGAACCCTCCACAGAGAAAGGGGACAGTTTCTCCCTAAGCCTTACTGGTCCAGGGCTGGGAGGAAAAGAGCACCCCCAGGGCAGAGTGGAAGACTAAAGATTGGGGGCCCTTTAAGAGAAGGCGGGATTGAAGGAGAGTTTAGGAAGCCAGGCTCAGGTGACAAGGGTAGCTGCTGGCAGCTGGGGTGGGACAGGAGAGCGAGACAGGGTAGAAGGATCCAGAAGATCTCCCTCAAGACTCAGGAGACTCTTTGGTGGACTCTGTAGACCAGATGTGACATTGGGTTAAGTCCCAAGATCCTTGCCCACGCTGGGGAGGGGGCCATCATCCTAAGCCCCACTCCCCTGGCCTCCAGGTAGGCTGCAAACGCTGTCTCTTCATATTTCTTCTTTTTTTGTTCTGTTTTGACTTTTAAAAAAATAAAAGCTTGATCGGAAAATATGTCTGGAACTCTATGGCGAGGGGAGGGGAAGGGCAGAAGGCGGTGGACAAGGAGTGAGAGGAGGCGGGTGGGCAAAGTAGCTATATAGCCTCAACGTAGTTGGCAGGATAGAGGCCCAGCTGCCCGCTGTCCAGCCGCCCGCGGCACCAACCCTGTTCGTCCTCCTCTCCGAGCTTGGTGAGCTCGTCTCCTGGGGAGGGAGACACAGGGACACCTTGTTAATGCATGGCTCTGCCCCAGTACTCCATCCCATCTACCTGGGCTTCAACTCGGGGCTACAGTCCCATTCAACATTCAAGTGCTGGCCCCTGTTCACTCAGTCAGCACCTCACAGGGTTTCAGCCCACCATGCTCAGGCCTCTGCCCTGGCCCCTTGAAAGACTGTCTTCAAGTCAGACCCTTGCACTACCCAGCTCAGGTCAGGGCTCTCCCTCAGCCCCTGCACTCCTTCTACATCCAATCTAAGCCCAGTCTTCTCTCCCTAGTCCTCCAGCCCCACCCCACCCTCAGCCAAGCCCCCATACCGGCCTTGAAGCTGAGCTCATCCTGCTCCTGACCGTCGTAGTCATAGAGTGCCCGTACACGAACTCCCTTGGCATCGTCCTCGAAGGGGTTGGCGCCACCATTGGTCTCGTTCCCCCCAAAGGGGTTTCCGCTCTCATCGTCTGACCACTCGGTGGCATACGCTTGGCCTCGGTCATAGCTGCTGACACTTAGGTGCAAATGGGGACCTCTATCAGCGGATTTGAGGCCACCCCCATTCATATCAACATTCCCTCCTAACCAGAGCTGGGGGTCCAGATTCTACAAGGCTGGAGCTGAAGTCGGATACACAGGGCAGGGTCCCAGCCAGTGAGCCTCGGACAGCTTGAACAGTTTGCATTAGGATTTCGGCTCGCGCGAAGGAGGACCCAAGGACTGATCCTGTGAGAGACGCTACCCCTACGTGGACGAGACAGCTTTGCCTGGTTCTGAGATGTCTAGACATGCTGCCTAGTCTCTCTGGACTTAAGCTTCTCTATCCATTCTCAGACTGGCCGGAGGCTTGAATTCATTAATATAAGGAGGGCTGTACTGGCTGGTTCTGTGTGTCAATTTGACACACGCTGGAGTTATCACAGAGAAAGGAGCCTCCCTTGAGGAAATGCCTCCATGAGACCCAGCTGTAAGGCATTTTCTCAATAAGTGATTAAGTGGGGAGGGCCCAGCTCCTTGTGATGGTGCCATCCCTGGGCTGGTGGTCCTGGGTTCTATAAGAAAGCAAGCTGAGCAAGCCAGGGGAAGCAAGCCAGGAAGTAACATCCCTCCATGGCCTCTACATCAGCTCCTGCCTCCTGACCTGCTTGAGTTCCAGTCCTGACTTCCTTTGGTGATGAACAGCAATGTGGAAGTGTAAGCTGAATAAACCCTTTCCTCGGGGGCTGGGGATTTAGCTCAGTGGTAGAGCGCTTACCTAGGAAGCGCAAGGCCCTGGGTTCGGTCCCCAGCTCCGAAAAAAAGAACCAAAAAAAAAACAACAACAACAAAAAAAAAAACCCTTTCCTCCCCAACTTACTTCTTGGTCATGGTGTTTGTGCAGGAACAGAAACCCTGACTAAGACAAGGGTGCTCAGAGTACTGTGTGACTCACAGCAGGTGTCTTGAAGGGTTACCCACCTGTTTTTCAGAGGACACATAGTAGCTATGGTCTGGGGTCATTTCTTGTCTTCTTGGATAAAATGTATCTAGCCCAGTGTGTGGGGTGTGGGTCTCTCTCTCTCTCTCTCTCTCTCTCTCTCTCTCTCTCTCTCTCTCTCTCCCCCTCTCTCTCCCCCTCTCCCTCTCCCTCTCCCTCTCCCTCTCCCTCTCCCTCTCCCTCTCCCTCTCCTTCCCAGGAGCTCCATGGGAGGTACTCACCTGCCACGGTCCCCAGCCTGGGATGTAGATTCTACAGCCCCAGTGGCATTGCTCAGGGCGGCCCCCTCTGCCTTCTTAGGCTGTTTCTCCTTCTTGGCAGCGGTGTGGGGGAGGTCTGGGTTCCACTCCTGGAGGTGGAGGGAAGTCAGGCTGAGGGGTCTGAACTGACAGTCCCTTCCTAGGATCCCACTTTACCACCCCACCCTGCGCCTCCTCACCTCGAACTGCGGCCAGTTCATGGGCATCCCGGGGCCACTGGTGCTACGGAACCACCTGAGGTCCTCCTGGGCATCGGCCCCTCGGATGGCCTGCTCCAGTTCTCGATAGACGTGAATGTAGCTGTGCGGGAGGGGGATAGCATGGGCTTTCTTCTCAGCCCACTCAGAGGCCAAGATGCTTGGCAGAGGCCCAGCCAGGAAGGCTCCTCCCCACCCCCTCATTTGAAAAATTGTATTTGTTATGTGTATTGGTGTTTTGTCCGCATGAATATGTGTGTGCTGGGGGTTGGGGATTTAGCTCAGTGGTAGAGCGCTTGCCTAGCAAGCGCAAGACCCTGGGTTCGGTCCCCAGCTCCGAGAAAAAAAAAAAAAAAAAAAAAAGAATATGTGTGTGCTGCGGGTGTCCTTGGTATTTTCAGAGGCCAGAAGACGGCACTGGATCTCCTGGACCTGGAGTTAGGAGTGTTCCTGGCCGCCATGCCGCCATGCTGAGAGTCACAGTGTGTAACTGCTGAACCTAAGCGATCTCCCCAGACCTTTTACTTAAAAAAAAAAAAAAAAAAAAAGACTTATTTTTTTCTGCAACTTTTGTTTTCTTTTGATACAGAGTATCTCTATGTAGCCAGGGCTGGCTTTGTACTCATAAAGATCTGCCTGCTACTGCTTCCCAAGAGCTGGGATTAAAGGCGTTCAGAGGTTTTGTTTTGTTTTTTTTTTAAGATTTATTTTTATTCCCACGTATGTGTGAGCTGATAGCACACGTGTGTTTGTGGCCTTAATGGTCACAGGTGAGCCACCTGATGTGGGTGCTGGGAATCAAACTCCGGCCCTCTGTAAAAGCAGCAAGTGCTCTTAACTGTTGAGCCGTCTCTCCACCCCAATATTTATTTATTCTTCAGTTTTATTTTATATGTGCATGCCTGTGGCTGTGAGTGCAAGCCTCCTCAGAGGCCACAAGAGGAAAACAGACCCTCTGAAGCTGGAGTTACAGGCAGTTGTGAGCTACCCGATATGGGAACGGAGCTCAGGTCTTCCCTCCAGACTGAGCAGAATGCTTTCTGGGAAGCAGCTCCTGGCACATGCAGCCCCTGTGGCCTCACAATGGCTAAGCATTGGCACCCAGGCCTGTGTTTTCTTTTCTTTTTTTTTTTTTTTTGGTTCTTTTTTTCGGAGCTGGGGACCGAACCCAGGGCCTTGCGCTTCCTAGGTAAGCGCTCTACCACTGAGCTAAATCCCCAGCCCCCAGGCCTGTGTTTTCAAGGAAGCTGCATCTGTAGGCTCTTACTGGGGCTCCCTGTGAGTCCTCCCTCCCCTCCCGGTCACCAGGCCTGGGGTGCTGTACTCCAGTTTCTCAGCGGGCCATGCCCGGTACCTGCTGTTCTCCGCTAGGTTGAGATGCCGTTTGATATCTAGCAGGACTTCCTTCAGGAAGACCAGCCGCTTCTCCTCAAACTGCTGGCACTGCTCGAACACCTGCTCCATACCCTCCATGTACTGCGGTGTGGTCTTGCCCACATCTTCCAGCACCTTCTCATACTTCTCCTGAGTCTGCGGGTACCAGCATGGAGGATGGGGTGGGGCCTTACCCGGTCTGCAGCTCCAGCCACCTCCCTCAGGACCACCCACCCCCACTCCCTCCCTCCCCCGTCCCCTCCCCCACCCCTCCCCCACAGGTACCTTTTGTACATCCTGCCTGCATTTGTCCACTTTATCCACAAGTTTCTTCTGCTGTTCAGGGGTGACCGACTGCTCCGTCTTACTGTTCATCTCCCGGGTCATGGCCAACTTCTCCTCCTTGCAAGCCAAGTGATAGGCCTTCTTGGCTGCCTCCAGCTGTGGGGAGACGGCCAGGGTGGGCATACATGTGGTCACCCATCAGCAAACACGTGCCTGCCCACTCCACGCCCCTCCACTGTGGAGCTGCCCTTGTAAGAGGCAGGGGGTCCTGGTTTTGGCTCCGAGGCTCCAGCCCATGGGTTCATTGGGGTTGCCACTCCTCACGGTGTGCAGACATGCCAGGCACAGGGGTCTGGCTGAGTGCTGGGCAAAGCAGATCCGGTACCAGAGACGGCAGTTCTTTTTTTTTTTTTTTCTTTTTTCTTTTTTTCGGTTCTGGGGACCGAACCCAGGGCCTTGTGCTTGCTAGGCAAGCGCTCTACCACTGAGCTAAATCCCCAACCCCTCGGCAGTTCTTTCTGCAAGCTGCTGGCGTTCCTTTGTGGGTAGCCTCCGCGTCCACAGATGCCCTCCTGCGACCCGCCACCCTTGTCGCGCCTGCCTAAGGTACCTCCTTCATCTTCTTAGCCCAGGGCTTCTGAGCCTTTCGGAAGCCATCCTCCGCCTCCTTCGTCTCCTTGAAGCCGCCCATGATCTGCTTGTGGTAGGCATCCTTCTGCCAGTTCTTGACTTTCTCCAGGTCCTCGTTCAGTAGGCTGTTCTTCACCTCCTGGTGCAGCTCGCTGACTTTGTCTGCCTCAGTCATCATGGCGCCCCAGGCCCGCTCCAGGCTGCCATACTGGGGACCTTGGGGAAGTGTCACGGAGTTACAGGGATCCCCCAACACAATGCCTGTGGTCCTCTCCTCTTTGATGCCTCCCTGCTCCCTTCCCACGGCAACAGAAACATCTTCCTCCACTCTCCCCAAACTTCCATCCATCCTCTTAAGACAGCCAGGGTGACTGCTTCTGCCAGGAAGCCCTCTCTGATTGTTCCACTCTCACAGTAGCCTGCAGCCCCCTGTGGGTTCTTCTCCAGTATCTGTCTTGCTCCCCACTTGGTATCTCCCTCTCCAGTGTGCGCCTCACAGGCCACCATGTACGGCAGGAGCCTCTGCTGGCTCAGAACAGTGCTGGGCCCAGGATTGGTGCTCTAGGCAGGATGCTGAGCCTGAAACCCGGGAACCAGCGGTGAGTGACAAGGATCTGAGCCAATGGGAAGCAGACTTCACACTCACTTGTTGCCAAGCAGTGCAGGCCTTGCCCCTATGAGGACTGGCGACTTCTGAGCAAGTACAAGGAAACCTGAACTTAAAACTACTTTAGAGGAATTCAAGGTCCTGGCAACTGGATGCACAGTGTGGTTTGGTTTGGGCCCTGGACCAGTGCAGACCACTGCCATGGTCCACTGTGTACACAGAGAGGTGGGTGGGGTGTGGCTCAGTAGGTAGAGTGCTGCAGGAAGCCCTCTGATGGATTTCCAGCACTGCATAAACCAGAAC
The DNA here is from genome assembly GCF_021556685.1 of Rattus norvegicus. Classification (NCBI taxonomy): domain Eukaryota; kingdom Metazoa; phylum Chordata; class Mammalia; order Rodentia; family Muridae; genus Rattus; species Rattus norvegicus. The sequence continues at coordinate 6,542,876 of NC_141553.1, read as the reverse complement.
CACTGACTGAGGACTCAAGTTCAAGGTCACCCTGGGCTGTTTAGGAAATTTGAGACCAACCTCAAAAAAAAAAAAGTGTGTATGAACTATTTTGATTTTCTTTCTTTTTTAAGATTTATTTATTTTATTTATGAGTTCACTGTCACTGTCATCAGACACACCAAAAGAGGCCATCAGATCCCATTATAGATGGTCGTGAGCCACCATGTGGGTACTGGGATTTGAACTCAGGACCTCTGGAAGAAGTTAGTGCTCCTAACCACTGAGCCATCTCTCCAGCCCTGTTTGTTTTTAAGACAGGGTGTGGGGTGTGTGTGTGTGTGTGTGTGTGTGTGTGTGTGTGTGTGTGTTTAGTCTAGAGTCATACAAAGTGGGAGAATGACGGGACCTGCTTTGTTTGGTCCCTTTGGTCTTTTGGTCTTTAGTTGTGAAAAGCTCTGTGGCTGGGATGCTGGGTGCACCGGGCCCGCCCTGGGGGACCCGCTAGAGCCCGGGGGTGGGGCACCTTTCTCGATGAGCTGGCGCCAGCGCTTGGCCCAGTCGGTGAGCTGCTGCGCGTATGCCTTCTCGATCTTGGCGCGCTCCTGCACGCAGCTCATGAGGTCGTTGCACAAGCGGTGCCCATCGTCGATGCGCTTCACCGTCCGCTTGTAGTTCCCCACCTGGCGTCGGAGCAGCGAGTGAGCGCGTGGCGCCTGCGATCCCGACCCTGGCCTGCAGGGGGCGCGCCACCCCCACTCGTCCCGCCCTCCACCTTGCGAGATTCCAGAACTCCGCCCATCTCCCCTCCTCTGAAGCCTCCTCGCTGCCGCGAAAAGCAGCCGGGGTTTTATATAATTTGGACTTGGGCTATAATGAATTATTCATTTTTTGCCCTTGTGAGCTAATTCTATTATATTTACACGCGTCGCATAAGCTTGAGAGGAGCTGCTGTTTCTTGACACAATATTATGTTTTGCGGGCATCTCTTTGAGCACTTATTAACCTAGGCCTGCCAGTCTTGCTTCCCAAAGCCAAAAGCAATATTTTTTTTTCCTCCAGGGCGCTCAAAGACTCACAGAGGCCCCTGAAATGTTGGCTTGTAGTCTCACCTCTACCTCTACGGGGTATGGGGTCCCCCGGCTAACCCCCGCTTTCAAAAGTCCTCCCCTGCTCACCATGCGGGGAGGGTGTGTGTGTGTGTGTGTGTACAGGGGGAACAGATAGGTAAGGTATAAAAACTGAAAAGTACAGCAGATATTGGTGTGTTGGGCTGGAAGTCATTCAGCCTGCAGGTCCCAGAGTGTGATATGTTACGTGCGTATTCTGGGGCCCGATGCTTGGGAAGCCCTTGCAGGCAATATTCCTAGCCCACTTTCAAGGCCTCGCCGCCTGTTGGACACTGGGGGTTTTGAAGGGGCGCAAGGGAGTCTGGGTACAAGGCTGAGGTCAAGGGAGCTGAGACCTCCACTCACCTCCCAGAAACTATCTGTGATCTCCTCCGAGGCCTCATCGTAGGGGCCAGACATGGCGCAACTGTAGGGAGCTGGGCAGGCGTGGATCTGCAGTTAGCTCGCTGCTCACAGGCTGCAAGGGCAGGAGAGAGATCCAGAGGTGAGGGAAGTGGTCCTGTTCCAAGTTGGTGTCCCCGACGCCCGGAGAAGGAAGATTCCCTGAGATGAGCCTCAAACTAGGAAGGCGGCGGCTGCCAGGCAGGGTTTACCGTTCTGAGGAGAATCTGTCGCTCCTGGTACTCAACTCAACATCTCCACACCTGCTCCTCCTGCCTCCCGAGATTCAGCTGAGTGGTTCTCCTCGGTTGCCATCTTCCTACAGAAGCCCTCCCTCCCGCCTCCCGGAGCCTTCTCTGCACCAGTGAGCCCCAGTGGGCTTCCTTACTGAGCACCATTCCCCTGTCCTTAGCACGACCCACCTGCGACCCCTTTGGATCGTGACACTAAATGTAAAAGATGGTCCTGGATTCCCCTGACCCCAGCACAGAGCCCTGGTTTCAGCCCTAGAGCCCCAGCCTCTGCAGAGCAGTCATCGGGGAGCTGATGGAGGCCTCGCTGTCATTTACATCCTGACCTAAGGGCTCCCCTAATTCTTCCAGTTGGGCCCTGTCTGGCCTCACCTCAACAGTCCCATTAAGCTGCTCACGAGCCTCCCCCGCATGTCTGGGCACGTGGCTTTCTGGCCCTGAAGTCACACTGTGATCTACAGAACATGCCAGGGTGCTGTGTCTGCCCTGGATCTGTCACCAGGCATCATAGTCGTCCAATCTAGGCCACGATCTGCCCCAGGGGCCAGAGGGCAACCGCTCCCCTACTGGGCCTCAATCATCAGGAAACCACCACAGAGGGCCAAGGGGCCTTCAAAGAGGCAGCCATGGCTCCTGGGACACTTCCTTGTCTGTGCAGTGCAGCTGCCGGAACCATACTGTGAGCGGTGAGGTATCTGGGTTAGGGTGGCCTGGCTCTCTGCAAAGCAGGTACACCCCATCTCTTAGCAACCACTGTCAGACTCAGGGCAAGTGGTACCAACCCGTGAGGATCCTCAGTCAGGGATGCCCCTCCCCACAGTCTCAACCTCTCCATTTGCTCTGGCCCTGTACCTGATTCCTGTAACGACCCAGTGTGGCTTTCCTGTGTCACCTGGGACTGAAGATCTGAATGGCCGCAAACTTCTTCAGCCAAAGTGGTGAGAGAATTGGATGACACGTGACAGACACTCACTGGGCAGAGGTCCACCCCCCACTCCCCCTCCTGCAACACCGCCTCTAGGAATTCACCTTCAGGCAGCCAGGCAAGCACGTGCAGGCTGGCCCACTGCAGCAGTACAGGGTCAACACCCAAAGGCTGGAAGTGACCCAAATCCACGTCCCCAGGGCTAACTAAAGTACAGTGCAGACCCACAGCTCCCACCCCATCCCAAGCCACGATATGTGCAGCTCAGCCTGGCTGGGAAAGTATATATAAAAAAGGAACTATTTGGGGAAGACCGCAAAACAGAATCGGAATGACGGTCAGCTCCGGGGAGGCACGTGACTGGGAGGCTCATGCAAGGCTGTAATCACACTGGGGCCACTAAGAAAATGGAGGCAATTTTCTTGGTTTATGGTTGACGTAGGAGGGCCCAGCCCCCTTTTGCAATGCCACACCCCTGGGCAGATAGTCCTGGGGCCCCATGAGGAAGCAGGCTGAGCAAGTCTGTAAATCATGGTCCTCCATGTTTCCTGGTTTTGCCCCTGCTTGAGCTCCTGCCTGACTTCCCTCCCAAGATCAACTGTGATTGGGAAGTGTAAGCCAAATAAACCCTTTCCTCCTATGTTGCTTTTGGTGGTGCAGACCTTCAATGCCAGCACTCAGGAAGGACACGCAGGGCTACAAAGTTTGACCCTGTCTCAAAAAAAAAAAAAAAAAAAAACAAAAACAAAAACAAAAACAAACAAACAAAAAAAAAACCAAACCATAACGTTTATCAAATCAATGGAAAGCTATCTAGAACTCGGACATTTCAGTGATCCAGACTGAGGGCCACCCCAAGTTCGTGTGTGTGTGCTCTACCCACTGAGCCATCTTCCCAGCACCTGAATTGTATGTCAAAACCAAAACAAAGGTGGGGGTGGGGGAGTAAGTCTTTTTTTTTTTTTTCTTTTTTTTCCGGAGCTGGGGACCGAACCCAGGGCCTTGCGCTTGCTAGGCAAGCGCTCTACCACTGAGCTAAATCCCCAACCCCGGGAGAGTGGGTCTTTAAGAGCACTGACTGCTTTGGAACAGGACCTGACTTCAATTCCCAGCACCCACGGTGCTTCACAACCGGCTAACTCCGGTCTCAGGGCTCCCATGCTCTCCTCGGCCGCCGTGGGCTCTGTGTGTAATGTTCACACCGATGTGCATCCAGGCAAAAAAACTCAGTGTGCACACAAAGTAAGAGGAAATTTTAAAGTAGGGTGTAGCGGTGCAGACCTTCAATGCCAGCACTCAGGGAGCAGAGTCAGAAGGATATCTCTGAGTTTGAGGTCAGGGCTACATAGCTTGATCCTGCCTCAAAAAACAACACTAAGAGGAAAAAATGACCAACCCAGGAGCTGGGCTGGAAGGTGTCCTCTCAGTACACAGTAGGGGCAGTGTGGCTATGCCCTGGCACGTCAGGCTAAGAATGCATAGGCCTGGGCTGGAGAGATGGCTCAGTGGCTAAGAGCACTGACTGCTCTTCCAGAGATCCTGAGTTCAATTCCCAGCAACCACATGGTGGTTCAGAACCATCTGTAATGGGATCCAATGCCCTCTTCTGGTGTGTCTGAAGACAGCTATAGTGTACTTATAATAAATAAATAAACAAATAAATAAATCTTTAAAATAAAAAAAAATGCACAGGCCACAGGCAGCATGGTTTCCTGGACTCTCCTGGGCTCCCCACTGAGGTAGCATATGGCCCATGAAAAGTCCAGTCCTAACATGCTCTGCGACTCTAAGCAAGTTATGTGTCTCCTCTGGGCTTTGCTGGAAAATGACTTAAGAATTAGATGAGGGACTGGAGAGGCAACTCAGTGGTTAGCAATGCTTGCTGCTCTTCTAGGAGACCCAGGTTCGGTTCCCAGCACCCCATGACCAGCTGTAACTCCAGGCACTGCACACACAGATATACATGATTAAAACTAAAAGTGTTAATTCAGCAAATGAAATGAGGTAAGGAGCCCAGCCCACGGCACTCTCTAGGCATCCCAGTCCCTCAGGGTCGGAACCACATGGGAATGTACTTAGGGAGGCCGGCAGGGTGGCATAGTGGAAGCAGGGCGACGTCCAACGAGCTCTCAGGAGCACACACCATCATGCACACAGAGACAAGAGGAGGTTCCTCTCCCACAAAGCGCCACGTCCTCTTAATGACAGGGCTCAGGGCTTTCTGTCAGGGGTCAGGAAGTGGACGTGGCTGGCATCTGGCACTTTCTGTAACATGTCCAACAGGCTCCTGGACTTCCTAGACAAGAGGCCGCCACACCCGGTTTCCCTCTAGTCTTTCACCATCAGTAACGACAGGTGGTAGCCACCGAGCCACACAGAGACAAAAAAGGCACAAAGGCTCAGGGATGTAACTGTGAAGAGTGTGTCCAGGGGCCATGGGAACATGACGGGGTGTGGGGAACCATCATTTCATGGGGCAGGGGGGGGCGGGGAGCAGAGGATGTGGGGGCGTGGGAAGTTGGGGGCAGAAGAAAGAGGAAGCTGCCAGGCTGCCCCCTGCAGCATGGGAACCCCCAGCTTTCCCCAGCCCCTAATGCTAGAGTTGGGAAATGTACCAGTTTCTCAAGCATTCGGACCAGAACTCAGAGCGACATCAGGATGCTTGCCACGGGTTCCCCGGAAGAATTGCCATGTTCCGGCTCCCCCCCAATTCGTGATGGAGTGTCCTGGGGTGTCACAGCACGAGAAGCAGTGTGCGCTGACAAGTCACCCTCCTTCTCAGACTCTCTCCTGCTAGGCTGAGCTGCAGCCCTGCCACTGCTGCCATCGGGCTTAGCTGTCACCAGCTAGTATTGACTGAGCGTTCAGTACGTGCCAAGGTACTTCATCTACATGTAAAGACAGAGAAACTGGGGCTGGAGGGATAGCTCAGTGGTTAAGAGCACTGACTGCTCTTCCAGAGGTCCTGAGTTCAAATCCCAGCAACCACATGGTGGCTCACAACCATCTGTAATGGGATCTAGTGTGTCTGAAGACAGCGACAGTGTACTTATAATAAATAAATACATACATACATACATACATACATAAATACATACATACATAAATACATACATACATACATACATACATACATACATACATACAAGACGGAGAAACTGAGACATGGGGCAGATAAGATGGCGCTCCCAGAGCCACTGAGGGCAACAGTGGATTCTACCCTGGCTACAGCTACAGTCCTCACATGGGTCTGGTTCCTCCTGAGCCCCGGCCCCCCAGGAGGTGAAGAGGAAGCCAGCTACATAGGCAGCAATGGAAATAGAGCCTTGTGAGTACTGTGACAAGTGTCACAGACCCTGGCCCACAGTTCAGTTTCTTCCCAGAAATCCTTAGGGAAGGGACTGGCTGTCCCTTCAGTCCTGAGGAGACCTAGTATCTCTGTTAGGACTTGACCCTGGTGGAGGGGCTGCACAGAGTGGTCTTACAACACAGACTGGACCCAGCAGACTAGCTTCAAACTCCTGCACCTCAGTTGTCCCATCTGTAAAAAGGGCTGTTTCTGAGTTTGCCCCTGGTGTAGGTACTGTGGCAGCCCTTTCAGGGGAGCCCTCTCTGTGTGAAGCCAGTGCACCCCTAGTGGGGTTCTAGCTACCACCTGCCACCAGGGAGATCCTGGCTACGTCTCCTAAACAGGGGATGGAATCTCAGTTTCCCCACGTGTGCAGTGGCAAAACAATACCCGTGGGTTCTGGTCACCTACGGGTGTGCTAACCTCTTGACACGAATCCTCTTCCTCCACAACCCACGGAGAAGGCTCTTCAGTTCTACAGGGTGGGTGAGGCTCAGAGAGGTAAAGCAGCAGGCCATGGTCACACAGCAGGGAGGAGTCCAGGCTGGCTGGGTCCTCTCCTGTCCCTGCTACCCAGTGGCTGAACCATAGCCACAGCTGTGTCAGGTTCTACACGAGCCCAGTGGCTTCCATCACTCTCCTTAGAGATAGGCTGGGCAAACAAGCTTCTTCTGAGACTCCAATGTGGCAAAAACAATGGGTTTAGCTGTGAGGTGCTGTGTGCCACTCCTCGGTCCATGAGCCTCCTCTGGTCACTCTCCCTCAAGTGTGCTGCCCCTCTGCCTCTCTTCCTGACCCATCCCAGCCCTCATCCACCCTCTCCTCACACCTCTCCCTCAGTGTAAGCCCAGGGTACCACTCCAGTTTTGAGGTGTACTGCCCACGCCATATATAGGGTTGAAGACTGGGTTCAAATCCCAGCTCTGCCACTTCCCAGTTGTAAGTGGGTCCCTCCAACTACAGGCGGTTTCTTCATTGATAAGCTGGTTGGGAGAGGTGCACACCACCTATCCTGGGGCAGAGGTAGAAAGCGGTGGGCAGAGGTAGGCCTTGTTCTATGGCCAACAATACGTTCAGCTAACATACAGAGCTCTCATCTCGAACCTCCCAAGGTCCTGGTGAAGAGACAGGGCCCGGGCTTGCTTCTTCTTGCCTTCTCTTTAGATCTAGAAGCCAGATCCCATTACAGATGGTTGTGAGCCGCCATGTGGTTGCTGGGATTTGAACTCAGAACCTCTGGAAGAGCAGTCAGGGCTCTTAACCACTGAGCTATCTCTCCAGCCCCAGTTTCTCCGTCTTTACATGTAGATGAAGTACCTTGGCACCTACTGAACACTCAGTCAGTACTAGCTGGTGACAGCTAAGCCTGATGGCAGCAGTGGCAGGGCTGCAGCTCAGCCTAGCATGAGAGGAAGTTACAGTGACATACAGCTGTTATCCCAGCACCCAGAAAGTTCAGGAGAATCAGGAACTCAAAGTTGTGCTCTGGTCTATAGCTAATTTGAAGCAGTTTGGGCCACGGGAGACCTCCCATGTCCCCAACAAAACAAACAAACGCTAACCACCTGACTTGCATCTCACACACACACACACACACACACACACACACACACACACACACACACACCCCGCGCCTGAAACTCCCCAAGGGGCTTCTTTAAGAAATGATAAAATCAGACAATGGCCCTCAAAGGAGGCAAGATCCAACCTTACCTGTGCTGCAGGGAGCCAGGAAGACCCAGGGCCCAGTAGTCACTGACTGAGTAGCCAGAGGCTTGGTGGACTCTGCCAGCAGCAGAAGGGGTTACAGACAGCCACAGACTGTCAGAGGGCAGCCTCCAGCCCCTCCTCACCTGTGTCCTAAGATGAGAACCCCCTCTCCCCTCTACAATGTCTCCCCCAAACACAGCTTTACCCTCCCGACCTGGTGAAGGAGCCAGCATTCCCCCAGAGACAATGCAGCTTCCCTGGCTGAGTTGTTGATGGATGGGAAAGGTACAAGAGGCCCGCACTACCTTAGGGTGCACACATCCCGTGAGATGGACGGTGACAGTCAAGGAAGCCCCGGCGCCTGTAACCTGCCTAGGAGCAGTGAGGCTCAGGCTTTACCCCAGGCCTTAGATCCAAGCCTGAAGGTCGCAGAGACCCAAGGGATTCTAGGCCTCTCTCGCCCCTCCCCCACCCCACCCCACCCCACCCCCGTCTTAGGTTTCCAAGATTCTACTCCCCACTTGTCTCAGGGCTAATTTGGGGGGCCCTAAGTGAGGCACCCATAGGTGGGGAGCAGAAGTGGAATCTGGCTGAGAGAAAAGCCACCTACCCTCGGGTCTGGGCTCATCACCTTAACTAGTGAACAAATGCTGGCGCCCAATCCAGGCACCAGGCTGTCTGTCCTGAACCCATAGCATCCATGACCACCTTGAGAAAGAGTCAGGGCTGCTGACTGTGTGGGTGTGGGTCACACTCCTGCTAGGAACAAACCAGTTTCCCCCATCACGGTACAGAATCCAGGTGACAGAGAGGAGGGAGCAGCGTTGGCGGCGGCGGCGAGATGGGGCGTGGTGAGGACAGATGTAGCAGCTTGCTCTCCCTACTTTACAGCCTCTCAAAGGGAGTCACATCCACAATCCTGCCTCCTTTTCCATCCTGGGCCCCTGGGCCACTGCCCAGGTCAAGACCCTGCCCTCCCACTTGGAGGACCAAATCCCAGAGCCCAAAGCCCCTGAGGCCGGGACTGGCTTTCAGGAAGGATGCACATTGCAGTTGGGGGGTGGGCGTTCTGAGCCTGTGGGAATGAAATCCTAAAGGGGTGGGACAGGCAAGAAGGCGGAGGGCCAGTGAGTGACAATCTAGGCTGTGTTTTGACAAGGTCTGTGGAAGACCTTGGCACAGAAAGGGACAGGGAACGACTGCCTGGGACGCAGGTGGCCGGAGAAGGCCATTCTGAGGTAACATTTGAACAAAGACCCGAGGGAAGCAAGGAAAAGGGCTCCAAGCAGCACTCAGCCAGAGGGCCCAGCCTGCGCAAAGACACTGAAGTGGAATCAGGGCTCCTATGGGTTAGATGGGAACAGCAGACTGAGCAGGGTGGGTGGTGGGGGATGGGGGTGGGGGCGGGGAGGGGAGGACCAGGTGGAGGTTGTATCCTGGTCTTTCAGCTCCAGAATTTCTGCCCCAGCGATAAGGACTGAGGAGCTGTGGGGTCTGGTCTAGTTTTTCCTTCCAAGGTTCGCAGAGAAGCCCTACAGTTGTCAGGGAGAGCAGAGCCTTGTAGCTCACAGCTGGAGGGCAGGATACCTGGGAGAGGTGGTTACAGGGAGGGAGAGAAGGTGGGTGTGAAAATACTGTGCCTCTGGAGTCGGGAGGACATCTACTGCTGAGAGGAGTGGAGGGGTGACTTTGGAATTGGGGTTCAGGGCAGCTGACATGGAGTTGCTTTGGGGAGCCAAAGCCCCCCTCAGATCCAGGCCTTTGAATACCAGGGCCTTCCTAGGGCTCTCTCTTATGTGGAAGAAGCTCCCGGGGGTCGGGTGGTGGGGTCTCAGTAGGTGATTTGGCTGCAGACAACTGGAGATGAGTTATAGACCCCGGGGACCGGTCCTGAGTCTAGTGGCAATGTAATATATGCAAAAACTGAACTCTGCCAAGAGAGGGTTGTGGGGAGGGTGCAGACAGGGCAGGACCGAGGAAGCAGAGGTCAAGCTAGGGGCAGCTGCTGGCTAAAAGCCACTGCCGTCCAGACATCACTAAACCCAGCTGGGAGACCAAGCTGACTGCCTTGAGGCGAGTGGGTCTGGCCACAGAGGGCAAGGCAAACCAACCCAAAGCTTCAGTGAGGGAGGGAAAAGGAGGGAGGCGGAGTTCGGGGAGGGTTACCTGCACCCCCTGAGCCCATTCTTGCCGGCACACCTCCGCTCTCTCACCTCCCAGGCCCCTGAGTTCCAGGCGTGAATCCGTACCCACACTCCCAGACTGTGTACTTGACGTTTGCAGAGATCAGCACCACCACAAACCACAACAGGTTCCCACCCTGCCGCGGGTCGTCTGGCCTGAACGCCCATGGGAAGGAGGGAGGCCCACGCTTCCTGAAAGACGGAGTACTGCCAGGAGCTGCTGGACCTAGCCCACTGTCACGGTAGCCTACTCTGGTCCTCTGAGCAGGTTTCCTGGCTACCCCTGCTCAACTCCTCCCAGCGCCCCCTCCTCCGGAGCAGCGGCGGCTGTAGCGTCTCTGCAGTGTCCCCGTTCCTGGAGTAGCAGGGAGCAGGAGGTCCCCAGGAGCACCGCTGCAGAGGGACAGAGAAGCGGAGGGAGACCACAGGCATATCCACAACAGAGATCCATGACTGTCTGGGGATTGGGACAGGAGCCCTTTTGAGAGTCGCAGGTCATCCCACGGGCTAGAAGAGCACGGAGAGGGAGCGACTGAGCTGACTCAGCCAGTCACTGTACCAGCCCACCCAGGAGTCACCCCAGAGGCTCTGGTGTCAGGCGGAAGGTTTGTGACAAATGGCCGGCCAGAGACTGGCAGATCTCTGCCCTGAGGCCAGTGGGTCTGGCCGCAGAGGGCAAGGCATACCAGCACGGGAGTTGGGGTGGGAGACAAGCGCACTGCTCTCCACGCCTGGCCCCTCCCTGTCTAGCACCGACCTGGGGGGAAACGCACAGCACTGTGGTAAGACTCTAACCCCTTAAGCCCGTCATCCCCAGGGAATGGAGCAGCTCTAGAAGTCACGTCTGTGGTACTGACAGGGAAGGATATACGGAGGAGTGACAAGACCACAGACAGGAGAGACAGTCCCGATGCGATGAAGAGAGCAGGTCCCTGGCCCCCAGAACCCCTCGGACCCAGCATGGACCTGCACAGACCTGCACGCTTGCTACCAGGTGTGGCCAGTGGGAAGGCAGGGGCGCTGGGTCCCCACTGTCCACGCAGACTTCTCCAGACCCCCATCGCCTACCTGAGCTCGGCCGGGCACCAAGCTGGGGACAGGTGGGCGTTTACTGCCCCAATTGGGCCAGGCCAGGGTCGGAAGGGCTGGCTGACCACCTGCTCCGTGGCAGCGAGCAGGATGAGGAGGCGCCTGGTGTCCGACTCCGGACTCGGTCCTCGGGTCCCCTCCGGCGCGCTCTGGCTCGGGAGGCGACAGCGCCCGAACTGCAGGAGCCAGCTCCCCGCCCCCACGCGCCGGCCTCCCCCCCTCCCGACCCGCCTCCTTCCCCAGCCACCCACCGCCCGCTGCTCGTTTCTATGGCAACCGGGCAATGCTGCGCACAGACGTCCTCTCTGGGTGGACGGCAGGGGACGCCCTCTTTCTGCACCACACCGCGGTGACCCGGGCGCAGGCGCGCCTCTGGTGAATTTTCGCTACCCGCACGGGTTTGTCGGACCTCCCCCTCCGCTGCCAGCCTCACTGCAGGGCATGTGAGGCTCCTGCTCTGATCTTCACACTTCACCGCACGCTAAGCTTCATCATTGGGGCTCAGTGATCAAGAAACACACACACACACACACACACACACACACACACACACACACACACACACCCCGCTTGCTCCAAGTCCTGCCAGGTTGACTGTGAAATACTGACACACAATCCAGTACCACAAGAGTTCATACCCATTTTACGGATTCATGAATATACGTTCGAGACAGCCTCCCTGTGCTGTCTGGACTAGCCTGGGCCACACTGTGCAGACTCACAGAACATCTTCCGGCCTCAGCCTCCGGAGTGCTGGACGGTGGAGAGCCACCATACTGCTTTATTAATAATAAAGGTAATTGATTGGCTGTGCGGTGGCGGCCCATGCCTTTAGTCCCAGCACACAGGCTGCAGAGGCAGGCAGATCTCTTAGAGTTCAGCCTGGTCTACAGAGCGAGTTCCAGGAAAGCAGAAGCTACATAGAGACCCTGTTTCCAAATGTGTGCATGTGTGCGTGCGTGCGGGAACACACACATACACACACAGACACACAGACACACACACACACACATACACGGTATATATTTTTTTAATGCACGAGTATGTGGAAGCCAATGGACAGCCTGGGGCTTGGCTCTTCAGAGCTCACCAGTTGTCCTGCACTAACCAACCACAGAGCCCCTATTGCTGGAGTTATAGGCATGTGCCACTGTGTCTCTGTGTTTTATGTAGTCACTAGGGATTTGAACTCAGGTCCTTTAGCTCTTGTGTAAAATACTGACCAAGCCATCTCCATCTGTCCCAGATTTTTTGTTGTCGGGTTTTTTGTTTTTAAGATTTATTTTATTTATGCTGGTGCCTACAGAGACCTGGAGGCATTGATTCTTCTAGAGCTGGTGCTGGGATCAGATTCTTCTAGAGCTGGTGCTGGGATCCAAAGTCAGGCCCTCTGACAGAGCAATTCACGCTGAGCCATTGCTCTCACCGCCCCTGTGTGGCTATGTGTGCGGCAGTGTCTTATAAAGCCCTTAAGTTTGCTATGGAACTGACTCTGGCCTTGAACCTCTGATCTTTCTGCTTCTGACTCCTAAGTGTTCCATTGTATAGACTGGATCTGGGCCTCAGAGTCATAAAACCTCTCAAGGTGGCTGCTGGCACCGAGGTCTCTGATGCCAGCTCTGAGGCCCCTTAGCGTTGCTCACCTCTAGGCAACATCACATACACATCTGATCCATGTTCCCATGTGTGTCAACACACACATGTACATATCTGTTATATGTGTTTGCATGCATGCGTTTCCACAAATCTGCGAACCAGCTCACCTGTGCACACAAAGCACATGTACAAAACTAATGCCAGCCATCACACATCTTTAAGACATGTGCACACGTGTGTACACTGGTCCAAAATGCACAACACACAAACTTCCTATCTAATCCCAGTTCCGTATCTGAGCCCTCAGTCTGCGTGTGAGGATGCTCCCCAAACGCAGCAAAGTGCCCTGACCTAGGCTTGAACCATGAACTCCTCCACAGACAGGATGTGATCTCGGGGGTCCAACCCATACTGATAAGCTGGACCGTTTGGTTCAGCTGTGCTGCTGCTAGAGGAGGACTGGTGGAGAAGGGGCAGGGACACCACTGCCCCACCCTGAAGCTCCTGATGCTACCTGGAGCCCCTGGCCCTGGGCTTATCTCACCCCTACTGCTGTCCAGACACCTTCTGAGCTCCAGGCTCCACACGGACCTGAAACCTGACCCAGGAGGACTGTTGTCTAGAGGCCAGACAGAAGACCAGCCACCAGGACATACAGCGTGACCTACAGGACATCCGTCTCCAGCTGACACTATGATAATGTCTGAGGTAAGTGTCGCTGTAGCATGTGTCCTCCGAGGACTCTTCTCTGCTGCTGACAGCCTTGTCTGAGGGGGAAAACAAACCACGTTCTATGGCTAAGAACACTCTGACCCTTGGCACACTGAGGGCAGAGGGGACCAACGTGGACCACAGACTCCGTCTCCATCACAAGGACACACTGGGTTGTTCTATTGCTTGTGACTCAAGGCTCACAGTCCCTTCCCGTGTACTTCCCCATCTGCATCCTTGTCCTCCGGGTGATTGATTAAGCAGGGACTCCTATGCCCCGTAAGCACGGTTCGCCATGCCTTTGGTATCCATGCAGCTGCTCCTGGATCAAGATCAGTACAAGACGCACTCTGGGGTCATAGAGTTCCGCACATGTTCCGTGGGTCCCCAGCCTCCCCTGCTAAGATTCACGCTCCAGTCTTGTTTCATGGCCGAGCCCCACTGCCCCAGCGCTGCTCTCTAGGGAGGGCAGATAAAACAGAAGACAACGTCTGTTTTGATAAAAACAAAATGGGGGGGGGGGTCAGTGTGATTTTGTTTTGCCTCTTTTCGTTACTGGGCATAAGCAGGGCTTCACACATGGGATGACGGTGCTCTACCAGTATTCAGCAACCCCGGCCCTTTTTAAATATATATATATATATTATATTATATATATATATATATAAATTATATATATATATTCGTTGTGCAAGAAAGCACTTGGGTTAAGAGACTTGGTTGCTCTTTCAGAGGACCTGAGTTCAGTTCCTAGAACCTGTATGGTAGCTTATGACTATGAGATGGTTTTGTATATGCTGGGCCCAGGGAGTGGCACTATTAGAAGGTATGGCCCTGTTGGAGTAGCTGTAGCCCTGTTGGAGTAGCTGTAGCCTTGTTGGAGTGGGCGTGGCTATGTTGGAGTGGGTGTGGCCTTGCTGGAGTAGGTGTGTCCCTGTGGGCGTGGGCTTTAAGACCCTCATCCTAGCTGCCTGGAAGCCAGTCTTCTCCTAGCAGCCTTAAGATGAGGATGTAGAACTCTCAGCTCCCCCTGCACCATGCCTGCCTGGATGCTGCCAGGCTCCCACCTTGATGATAATGAACTGAACCTCTGACCCTGTAAGTCAACCCCAATTATATGTTGTCCTTATAAGAGTTGCCTTGGTCATGGTGTCTGTTCACAGCAGTAAAACCCTAAGACAGTGTGTGATTCCAGTTTCAAGGGATCTAACACCTTCTTCTGGCCTCCAAGGGCAACAGGCACGCATAGGGTGTAAGACATCGGGTCACTGGGGTTCAAGCCTCCTCAACCGGGAACCGGAGTGTCTTTCACCATTCCATAAACACTCATAAAGTAAAAAATAAATCTAAAATTCTGCAAAGGTAGAAATTCGCATGGGTATCTTCCTCATTGCATCTGACTGAGTGTTTCAAAAGGAGGACAGGGGAACGCGTCAAGGGGAAGGCAACAAGAACGGCATCCAGAGGTCCTGAGTTCAAATCCCAGCAACCACACGGTGGCTCACAACCATCTGTAATGGGATCCGGTGCTCTCTTCTGGTGTGTCTGAAGAGTGACAGTGTACTCACATAAAATAAATAAGTAATAATAAAAAAGAGTTTGGACTTAGATACATTTTATAAAGACAATGACAGGCTGGGGATTTAGCTCAGTGGTAGAGCGCTTGCCTAGCAAGCTCAAGGCCCTGGGTTCGGTCCCCAGCTCCGGAAAAAAAAAAAAGACAATGACAATAAATTTACTTATAAAGGACAAAGGATAGTTTGTGTGTGTGTGTGTGTGTGTGTGTGTGTGTGTGTATGAAAGCATACACCTTTCATCCCAGTACTAAGTAGGCAGAGGCAGGCAGATCTCTGTGAATTCAAGTACATAGTGAGTTTCACACCACAACTGTGGCAGTTTGAATGCTTGGCCCATGGGAAGTGGCACTATTAGGAGGTGTGGCTTTGTTGGAATGGGTGTGGCCTTGTTGGAGGAAGTGTATCACTGGTTGGGCTACTGCTCAAACTCTGCCCACTGTAGAAAGAGACTGCCCTTCTGGATGACATAAAGCTCTTGGCTCCCCCAGTATCATGTCTTTGTGCACACTGCCTTGCTCCCCGCCATGATGACAATGGACTGAACCTCTGAACCTGTAAGCCGGCCCTGATGAAATGTTTGCCTTTATCAGAGCTGCCGCGGTCGTGCTGTCTCTTCACAGCAATGAAACCCTAACTAAAACAAATCTTTTGGACGTCTTTTAATGTTTTAGAATTATTTATTTTTATTTATGTCTATGGATGTTTTGCTGAACCACCTCACCAGTCCCACAATTTTTTATCTTGTGTGGGCTCGCGCATGCGCACATGTGAGTGTGCATACACCCACCCCTACGCGATGGTGAAATTCTGGAAGTTAGAGGACAGCCTATAGGACACAGTTCTCTCCTTTTACCGTAGGGGTTCTGGGGTTGAGCTCAGGTGGCCAGAGTTTGATCCACACACCTTTATCCAGTCATGTCACCAGCATCCCCAACGAGTCTCTGTTTTTCATCTTGGGACAGGGTCTCGAGAAGTTGCCCAGTCTGGCTTTGCCCTCACTCCACAGTCCGGGCTGGCTGTCACCTTTCCATCCTGAGGGCTGTGATCACAGGTGTGCACCACCAGGCCCTGGTTCTTTTTTTTTTCTTAAAGAGTTATTTATTTATTATATGTAAGTACACTGTTCCTGTCTTCAGACACACCAGAAGAGGGCATCAGATCCCATTAGATGGTTGCGAGCCACCAGGTGGTTG
This sequence comes from Rattus norvegicus, assembly GCF_021556685.1. NCBI lineage: Eukaryota > Metazoa > Chordata > Mammalia > Rodentia > Muridae > Rattus > Rattus norvegicus. The sequence continues at coordinate 6,526,802 of NC_141553.1, read as the reverse complement.
CTGGGAATTGAACTCAGGACCTCTGGAAGAACAGTCAGTACTCTTTTTTTTTTTTTTTTTTTTTTTTTTTTGGTTCTTTTTTTCGGAGCTGGGGACCGAACCCAGGGCCTTGTGCTTCCTAGGTAAGCGCTCTACCACTGAGCTAAATCCCCAACCCCCAGGCCCTGGTTCTTAATAATGATGACAACCCAATCCACCCTCATCGCACAAGTCCCTGTCAACCAGAAGACTGCTGCCAATCGAACTAAGCCAGCCACAGACTACAGGAAATACCACACTACTGGAGATGTTGGTATAAGGTGGCAAGCCCCCCATGAGCTAGAGGGCTCAGTTGCTCTTCCAACCACGAGAAGGCCACAGTGTCTACTAGGAAACAGGCTCTGAGACTAAGCCATTTTCCCAAGGTGATAAAGTCAAGGGCCGGGCTGGGACTCTACACATCAATCTTTATGAATTTCATGACTGCATTATGGAAGACTTATCTGGAAAACATAGCCACCGCCACTTGATGACTGTAAGGCTCAGAGCCAAGTTCACCTCATCCTCAGCAGATCAAAGGTACAACAGTCATTGTACCTGAAGCATCAGTCAAGTGGTGGGCACCAGGGCCAACATCTAGCCTTGGAAGAAGTCGACTCCAAGAGGGATCCAGAGCAGAGGCCCTCTGGAGAGGGTCACAGCTGGGGAGGGGAGGGTTCCCAGGTGCTACAGCACACAGACAGACAGACAGTCAGACAGACAGATACACACACACACACACACACACACACACACACACACACACACCCCAAAGACAGCTGCCCCCTCCCAGCGAGTCTGACCCAGCCCATCTGCTGCCTGGCAAACCCAAGTCCCGCCATCCCACACTCTGATACCAGCCGGACCCTGTGGGAGGAGCAGACCCCCTCCTGTCATCTTCTCTCTCTCTGTGGAGAGTGTCTTCCCCACACCACTCCTACCATTAGCCTAATCTGGCCCACCTGCTTGGGGAAGCCCCACCCCCACCCCGTGACCCAGTCACAGCCTTCTGCTCCCCCACATGCAGCTCCAGTTCTCCCATGACTGATCTTTGCCCCTGTTCCCACTCCTTAATCAGGACAGCCTCGACAAGGACAGTGTGCTGCCTAGGTCACACGGCAGCTGCTCTCAAGCCCTCCCCTGTGACACCCACTTCTGTCACCCCTGCTGTGGCTTCTTGCCCAGCCCCCAAAACACTCACCGCCCCTGCCCCCACCCCGGTACAATTATCCACGTGTTCCCCAGCACCGGGACCAGTGCAATCAGGGCTCATTAGCTGCTACTTTGCATGTCATTTGCATAATGTTCTCTTGACTGCCAAAATGCCAGAATCCTTCTCGACCCCTGAGCAGCTCTGCAGAAACTCAACGAGGCTCCACTGAGGGTCTTTATAGGAGGCTGAAGGCATGGGCGAATGAGCAGAAGTCCTACCAGGACCCTCAGGCCAGGAGGACGGCACTGCACTGGGCACTTGGGCCTTAGTAGGTGTGAAACCAAGTCTCAGGGCATCTAAGGCTCGGCTGCTCAAAACCTGGGTCCAAGGCTCGGGTGAAGATCAGTGGGAGAGGACAGACCTAAGCCGGTGAAAGGGTAAGGGTCACACACACATACACACACATATACACACACACAGATATAAACATATAGATACACACACAGATACACACACACACAGGATACACACGCATACACATATACACACAGCAGATACACACACAGATATACACACATACACACACAGATATATAGATACACACACACAGATACACACACACACGATACACACAAATACACATATACACACAGCAGATACACACAGATACACACACACACAAACGCATGCGATACACACAAGTACACATATACCACAGCAGATACACAGGTATACAGATACACACACATACAACGTACACACGTACATACACACATGCATACACACAAAGACACACACATGATATACACATGCACATACAGAGATACACACAGAGATACACACATAAACACATACACATAAACACACACACATACACACAGAGAGAGGGAGACAGAGACACAGAGAAAGGAGACAGAGACAGCAGCGACAGAGACAGAGAGCGGGCCCAGTCTGTATTGCCCATCAAGACAGGTAGAATTCTGTCTCACCGCAGGCATCCTGCATCAGAATGTGCATCTCAGAAGCCCAGGACTGTGTATGAGACCCCCTATCTGGACTGGAGAGATGACTCAGTGGTTAGAGCACCGACTGCTCTTCCAGAGGTCCCGAGTTCAATCCCCAGCAACCACATGGTGGCTCACAACCATCTGTAATGGGATCTGATGCCCTCTTCTGGTGTGCCTGAGGACAGCTTCAGTGTACTCACATACATTAAATAAATAAACATTTTAGAAAGAGAGAGAGAGAGAGAGAGAGAGAGAGAGAGAGAGAGAGAGAATCTGGATAAACCCCATGCTAGTGTCTTGAATGTGCTCAGCCAGTATTTCCTGAACACCTACTATGTGCAGCACTAACCTTCGGAGAAGAGTGGGTGGAGCCCACAGCTGCTAACCAGCCTTACGCCATTCATAAGATCGGGGACATTCCATGATAAAGGGGAGTTGTATGATAAACAATGCAATTTCAAATGCTAGCCCATGCTATCTGCAAAAACCATGTTGGCTGAAAGGAAAGACTGAATGTGAAGCCATTTCAGAGCTTGCAGTGCTGGGGACGGGGGGGCCCAGGGAAGCACTCTACCACTGAGCTACACCCCCGGGCTACAGCCTCGCTTCGAAGAGGTGACATTTGAACAGACCTAAATAGAGAGAGAGAGGGAGATGTGTGATGATCTGTGGGCAGAGCATTTCTGGCAGAGAAAACAGAAAAGGCAAGTGTCCTGAAGTGGGAGGGACCCAAGGCTACTGAATGGGTGGATGGGTGGGGGTGGGGTGGGTGGATAGATGGATGGATGGGTGGGTGGATGAATGGGATGGTGGATGGGTGGGTAGGTGGGTGGATGAATGGATGGTTGGTTGGGTGTAGGGGTGTGTAGGTGAATGGATGGATGGATGGATGATTGGATGGATGGGTGGATGGATGGATGGATGGATGGATGGATGGATGGATGGATGGATGGATAGATGGATGGATAGATGGATGGGCCAGGTGCACACCTTTAACCTCAGCACTGGTGAGGCAGAGGCATGTGAGTTCAAAGCCAGTCTGGCCTATATAGTGAGTTTCAAGCCAGGCAGGGCTATATACTGAGACCCTGTCTCAAGAAACAGTAGTAGGTAGACGGCGAGGTAGATGGGGATGGATGGGTGAGTGGATAGACAGGTGGGCAGGTGGGTGAGAAGGTAGCTGGATCATGGATCGGTGGATGGGTAGATGGCAGGGATTGTGTGGATAGGGAGATAGATGATGGGTGAGTGGGTGTCAAGAAGGAGTACCCAGACAGAGAACAAGGAGAGGGTAACAGAGAGGGAGCTGGGCTCCGACGCTATAGAATTTTGTCAGCCATAATGAACATCCAAATGCACTCTACAATGATGGAAGGAACCTTTTCTGTTGGCTCACTGGAAGGATTCAACAGCAAGACAAAAGCAACAGAGGAGAGGAAAGCAGGGAAGTCGAGGGCAGAAAGATGGAAACGATGAGTTGCTCAGAGAACATTCAGCGTGAACTACAGGAAGGACATGGGTTGTTGGGAGGAGGAACGGACAGAGGCTGTGTGAGCATAACCAAAGACCGAGCGTGCTTGTCCCGAAGACCGAACGTGCTTGTTGTCCCAGTCCAGAGAGAGGAGGGAAAACGAGGCATTCGAAGAGACGGCAGAAAAATAAACAAACAAAAACACCCAGATAGATAAGAACACCAACCAGCAACACCAAGCCAAACACAGCACTCACTGGGTTCTCAGGAACCAGAAAACACGGGGTGAGAAGCAGCACCTTGTCCAAGGGAAAACAGACGACAGTGACTAGCTCAGAAGACAGAGGCGGCCAAGAGAAAAGACCTGTCCCCCAGTTCTGAGAGAACACTCCTGCGAGTGACTTGGGGTCGGGTCTCAGTGAAAGACACAGAGTGGCTAGCAGCACACCCGGGATGATCAAGCCGGAGAGGAAGGTGGAAAAGTAAGGCTGTGTGGAAGAAAACAGGCTCCACTTCTCTGGAATTCTCTGTAGTGTGAGTGGAAGTAACAAAGTAACAATTATCGGGTTGTTATCGCATTGTCTCTGTGCTCTCACAGTATGGGAGACATATTTAAATCAGCTTAAAGAACTGTGGGTAGGCTTTTCTAATCCTCCTCAAAGAACAAAACCACACCAAGGTGACAAGCGGATAAATATTAGAATATACACTTAAGTCGGGTGTGGTGGAGCACACCTTTAATCCCCTCCCTGGGGAGGCAGAGGTGGGAGAGCCGGTGTGAGTTCAGCCCATCTGTGTCTACGTGGTGGGTTCTAGGACAGCCAGGACTACACAGTGAAACTCTGTCTCGAGTCAATTCCCCAGTTTCATTAATTAATAACACAGCCCCCGGCCACCAACTGGACATTCCTGAGTCAAGAAGACACAGGGACAGCAGATAGTAAGAGGGGCCACCAAAGCACAGGAATGCAAGGCTGGAGATGTGGATCACTTGTTGGAGTGCTTGCTAGCACACATGAAGCGCTGGCTTCTATCTCCTGCACCACATATAACAGATAGTGCTTGGTAGGCAGATCTCCACGAGTTCGAAACCAACCTGGTCTACAGAGTGAGTTCTAGAACAGCCAGATCATACAGAGAAACCTTGTCTTTAAAAAAAGCCTTAAAGGCTAAGGCTCACAACTAAGGACACAAGAAAAGGAGGGCTGGAGAGATGGCTCAGCAGTTAAGAGCACTGCTCTTCCTAGAGGTCCTGAGTTCAAATCCCAGCAACCACATGGTGGCTCACAACCACCTGTAATGGGATCCGACGCCCTCTTCTGGTGGTGTCTGAAGACAGCAACAGCGATGGTGTACTCATATCATTAAATTAAATAAATGTTTTTAAAAGGACATATTTCAAAAAAATAAGAAAAGGAAGGGAGGGAAGAGGAGGAAGGCAGAGGAAGAGGGGAGGAAGGGGAGGAGGAGAGGGAGGAGGGAAGCACAAGTGTGTCCAGTGCCAGGCCTCCTGGAACCCAAGGCATGCTTCTGCACATCCTCCAGCCTCCTCTGCGGTGACCCCCAACAATGTACCGCTCACACTTCGGGATGCAGCAGCCTCTACAGTCATGCGCTATATTTAGAGATGACGCCCCGGTGCTCCATAAAACAGCATTAGCAATAACATGAGGCAAACTGAGCCCAGACGGCCCCCAGGAGGAGACGACCAGGTGGCTGTGCCTTCCCTCACGACAACACCCAGGCACTCTGGACCAGCGAGCCTCATGTCTATTTCTGATATTTCAACCTGCAAGGGGAGTGGGGACGTCCAACTCGAGTGCGGAAGTCAAGGGTGGAAGTAAATGCCTGTGCTCCACAGCCCTTCCTTCTCTGCCATCCAGACCCGGTCCCCATGCATGATGCATGTGGGGGAGGGGCACAGGGTGTGGCTCAGTTGTAGGCATGTGCTTAGATGTGTGAGGGGGGTTTACACACACACACACACACACACACACACACACACACACAGTGGAGTATAGAAAGCACTCACACGGGGCTGGGGATTTAGCTCAGTGGTAGAGTGCTTACCTAGGAAGCGCAAGGCCCTGGGTTCGGTCCCCAGCTCCGGAAAAAAAGAACCAAAAAAAAAAAAAAAAAAAAGAAAGCACTCACACAGATAGATCGGTGTCCACCCAACAGCACCAATTGACATGCAGGGCTTTCCCAGGCTCTGTGGGACCCAAGCAGCATTTCTGGTCACATTCTACCAGGTCCAAGGGGTCCACCTCTGTCCCCAGACATGTTAAAAAACACACAGACATTGCCAAGTGTCTCTTGAGAACGACTGACCCCAGACCGAGGAGCTTTTCAGCAGAGTGGGTACTTGTTAAAGCACAAAATGCAGGCTGCTGTGGTAGTCCAGGCCTGTTATTCCAATCTGGGGGGCTGAGGCAGGAGGATATCTAGTTCAAGGTCTGCCCGGGCTACAAAGTGATCAAGGAGAAACTAGATTAACTCAATGCGACCCTGTCTCAAAACAAAAAGGGAAAACACAAACTTAGCCCATCCCAGCACTCAGGAGGTAGGAGTAGATGGATCTCTTGGGTCTGGTCTACAGAGTGAGTTCCGGGACAGCCAGGGCTACACAGAGAAACCCTGCCTCAAATAAAATCCAAAAAAAAAAAAAAAAGTGTCCTTAAGTGCTGAGCCCCCACCCCCAAAATGTTTTTGAAACAACGTCTCACTATGTAGTCATAACCATACCCGGCCCTTGAAGGCATGGTGCTAGGGACTTGAACTCAGAATCTCATGTTTCTTTTACTCATCTTCAATGACACCTGTGCAGCGGCACGTATGAGGGCACGTATGAGAACTGCCCTCATTGTCAGGGCTGGGTAATATTCCATCTCATATGCATACCACGTTTTTGTTCTCCATTCATCAGCCAATGGATGTCCTGCAGCCTTGGCGAACAATGGCGCTTGCTGGAGGCCCAGTATCTACTTAGTATCTCCTTTGAAAGCCTTCTCTGAGGATCTTAACTCTGAGGTACTTAAACTCCTCAGTACCCAGAAGAATTGGAAACAAAGATTTCAATTCCTGGATCACACGGGCGTACCAGCTGTCCTCCTGGTTGGCTGTGCGGGTTTTGCAGCCCCGCGCACGGTACCGGGTCCCAGTGTTCTCACATCCTCCTCAACAATGACTGTTTTCTATTTTGGGGCTAATGGCCGTCACCAGCGAGTGTGAAGTGGTATCTTTTGTGGACTTGATTTGCATTTTGTTAGTGATTACTGACCTTGGACACTGTTTCATCGACCATCTGTGAGCTTTCTCAGGCGAAGTGTCTATTCAAAGCCTTTTCCTGCTTTTTTTTTTTTTTTTTTTTTGGTTTTTAGTTGTGCAGAACTGGGGGGCGGAAGCCAGGGCCTTGCAGGTCCTCAGCCTCCCAGCTACAATGATTACTTGGTCTTTTATTTTTGTTTTCGGAGATAGGGTGTCTCAGTTAGACTTTTACTGCTGTGAACAGACACTGTGACCAAGGCAAGTCTTATAAGGGCAGCATTTTTTTTTTTCGGGGCTGGGGATTGAACCCAGGACCTTGTGCTTCCTAGGCAAGCTGAGCCAAATCCCCAACCCCAAGGGCAGCATTTAATTGGGGCTGGCTTACAGGTTCAGAGGTTCAGTCCATTATGATCAAGGTGGGAGCATGGCAGCATCCAGACAGGCCTGGTGCAGGAGGAGCTGAGAGTTCTACATCTTCATCTGAAGGCTGTTAGCAGAAGACTGGCTTGCAGGCAGCCAGGGTGAAGGTCTTAAAGCCCACGCCCACAGCGACACACCTCCTCCAACGAGGCCACACCTTCTTTTTTAAAAAAAGATTTATTCATTTATTATATATAAGTACACTGTAGCTGTCTTCAGACACACCAGAAGAGGGCATCGGATCTCTTTACAGATGGTTGTGAGCCACAATGTGGTTGCTGGGAATTGAACTCATGACCTCTGGAAGAGCAGTCAGATGCTCTTAACCGCTGAGCCATCTCTCCAGCCCCAAGGCCACACCTTCTAACTCTCACTCTGTAGATCAGGTCTTGAACTCAGATATCCAATGCATCTGGCTCCCAAGGGCTGGGGTTAAAGGAGTGAGCCACCATACCCTGCTAAAAATTATTATGAATTCAATTTTTTTTAAAGATTTATTTATTTATTTATTATATATAAGTACACTGTAGCTGTTTTCAGACACACCAGAAGAGGGCATCAGATCCCATTACAGATGGTTGTGAGCCACCACGTGGTTGCTGGGAATTGAACTCAGGACCTCTGGAAGAGCAGTCGGGTGCTCTTAACCGCTGAGCCGTTTCTCCAGCCCATGAATTCTATTTTTAATTTATGTTTCTGTGTGCCTATGTCCAGTGTGTACAGGTGTCAAGGGAGGGCAGAGAAGAGTGTTAGACGCCCCCTGGAGATGAAGGGGCGGGCTGTTGGAGCCCTCTCATGTGGGTCCTGGGAATGGAACATGGGCAAGGGTAGCCAGTGCTTTTAACTAGAATTATCTCTGGATCTACTTTCATGGTTTGGTTTGGTTTTTTAAGACATGATCTCACTATATTGCCCCAAATGGCTTAGAATTCACAGAGTTCCTCCTACCTCTGCCTCCTGAATTAGAATTGGAAGTCACTGTGCCACACACACCCACCATGTGGTTGCTGGGATTTGAACTCAGGGCCTCTGGAAGAGCAGTCAGTGCTCTAACCACTGGGCAATCTCTCCAGCCCCTACATGGCTACTTTTAAACTGTTATAGAGTCATGTAAGTTCTTTATCCTTGAATATGGTGGATGTGTTGGCTTATATCTGTACCAGCAGCACACAGCTAAGGCGAGAGAACAAAAAAATCCAAGGTCAGTGTAAACAACCGAGTCTGTCACGGCACAACCATGGAGGACAGGAGGTAACATACAACAACAGGTCAGTGTCCCTCTTCCTAAGTGCAGGTCCCCAGAGCAAAGTCTTCAGACTTGTCAGCAAGCATCTCACAGGCTCCCAGCTCCATTCCTGCTTTGATTTTATTTTCCAGATTTATTTATTTTTTTAATATTTAAAGATTTGGGATTTTTTTTAATTGCGATGTTTTGCCCAGATGCATGTGCGCATGTGCATGCAGTACCTGAGGAGGCCAGAAGGGGGCGCCGGAGCCCCTGGAACTGGAGTTGTGAACTGCTCTGTAGGTTCTGGGAACGAGACCCCGCTCCTCTGGAAGAGCAGACAGTGCTCTTAACCACGGAGCCATCTCTCCAGCCCCTGGATTTATTTTTTATTTTATATGGTGTGAGGATCTTGACTCTATATATGCCTGTGTACTACATTCGATCCCGGTGCCTTCAGAGGCCAGAAGAAGGCATTGACTTCCCGGGAACTGGAGCTATGGACAGCTGTGAAGACATGAATTGACGGAGACCTAACCAGGTCCTCTGTTAGATCAAGCAGTGCCCACAACAGCTGAGCTGTCCCCCAGCCACCATTCTTACTTTAAAAGTTCATCTCTGTGAGTTTGATCAACGACACAGTGTTGAGGGAACTCAATATTTCTAATTCTTTCTGACTAACATTTCCAAAACCGTTTATTTATTTATCATCAGTCTGGTGATAATTGTGCTGGGGAGACCAATTAAGCTTAGAGCCTGGAACACACTAAATAAACACTCGTCACCCTCTGTTACGTACCCAGTACCAAGCCTCCTCTTATGCACCTAACAGCCACTGCAAGAGTTAAGGGAAGAGGTTGGGGATTTAGCTCAGTGGTAGAGCGCTTGCCTAGCAAGCGCAAGGCCCTGGGTTCGGTCCCCAGCTCAAAAAAAAAAAAAAAAAAAAGAGGAGAAGGAAGAAGAGGAAGAGGAGAGGATGAAGAAGAGGAGGAAGAGAAGAAGAGGAGAAAGAGAAAGAGGAGGGTAAGGAGGAGGAAGAAGAGGAAGAGAGGAAGAAGGGAAGGAGGAGGGGGAGAAGAAAGAGGAGGAGAACAAGAAAAAGAAAGATGGCTCATCCGGTGAAGCATAGAGAACCTGTATCCCACGCCCCAGAGTCCATGTAAAGGGCAACAGTCCATACCACACACTTGTCATCATGGCCTTGCGGGGGAGGGGACCCCCAGTCAAACTCAGCCTGGGAGCTTGAGATCTCCGAGAGACCCTGTTTCAAAAGGCAGAAGGCCAGGCATGGCGGTGCAGCCTTTCATGCTTCACTCAGGAAAGGGACACAGGCGGGACCGTGGTTCAAGACCAGCCTGAGCAAGAAGCGCTGCAGTTAACCTCTGAAGATCAGCAGGGCTACTGAGGCTAGGGCGCCTCCCGGATGCGTTCCGGGTGGAGAATCCCCAGCTTTTCTAATCACAGGTACTCAGCCATCCAGCGCGGCCCGAAAATCGACCCCGGTGTGACCTGGAAGTGGGCGGAGCCAGTCCTGAACTATTTCCGGAAGATTGAAGCTGAGGGAGACCGGTCAAACCTGGATAGCAATATATGGCTCGGTCAAAGAGTTTCAGTCCCTAACTCACCCTGTGATTTTGCACAGGAGACTGGCCTCAGTTTCCCTCTCCACGAATCTGCTTGCTAGGTTCTCTTGTAGCTTGGGGGAGCTGCTGGGAGGGTAGTGGGAGCTGTCCCTCAGAGGCGAGGAAGCTAGCAGGGGGAGTCACTGCTGCAGTCGGTGTCCCAGTGTCCGTATGAGCCCTAGGAGAGCCAGGCCTCACAGGCAGCAGGATCTACCCCGTTTCCTGCACCCCCTCAGAACAGCTGAAGGCACGTGGATGGGCCAGGCCACCCTACGGCTGTGGATTGTGTGATGGTGTGTCACCTGGGGTAGGGTGATGGGATCAGACCTTGGCCCCCAGATCCTCCACCTTCTACAAGGGAGTGGATCCCAACATGTGGCTTGGCAGAGTCAGTGACATCCAGCCCACAGTTCGCTCCAGGAAATGCCTAAGCAGTCCCCACAAAAGTCCTGGTCTGTGGTGCTCCACTTGGACTGGATGGGACCTGTTGGTCCCCACTGCCTGGGGCCACTGTCCTGGCACAGGGATGGGAGGAAGAGGGACTTGTCTTATGTTCAAAGACTGTTGTCTGCAACCTCTCCTGATCCAGATGAAAAGATCTGGGTCCCTGGCCTAGAGAGTCACCCAGAAGGTCCGATGCCTGGGTTTGCATGCATACATACATACAGGCCAAACATTCATACACATAAAATGAAATAAATAAACCTTTCTTTTCTTTTTTTTTTTCTTTTCTTTTTTTTTCGGAGCTGGGGACCGAACCCAGGGCCTTGCGCTTGCTAAGCAAGTGTTCTACCGCTGAGCTAAATCCCCAACCCCAAATAAACCTTTTTTTTTTTTTTCCGGAGCTGGGGACCGAACCCAGGGCCTTGCGCTTCCTAGGTAAGTGCTCTACCACTGAGCTAAATCCCCAGCCCCAACCTTTTTTTAAAAAACAATTTAAGTAGAGGTCTTTAGAGATGGCTCAGTAGTTAAGAACACTGGCTACTCTTCCAGAAGTTAAGGGTTCAATTCCCAGCACCCACATGACAGCTCACAACTCTCTGTAACTCCAAGATCTGAGACCCCCCCACGGGCACGCATACGGGCAACACCACCAATGCACATAAACAAAACAAACAAACAAACAAAAAGAATAAGTAAATAAGAAAGCCAGCTAAAATGATATACACCTTTAATTCTAGTCTTTGGGAAGCAAAGACACACAGATCCCTGGGAGTTCAAGGACAGCCAGAGCAACATTATTATGAGACCCTGTCTTAAAAATAAACTACTTAACACCAAAATAAAATAATAAAGGTGATAAGAAAAATATGCAGCTGAGGTATCGTATCGGAACCCTCGAGGCTGCAGAGCCGTCTTGGAATGACAGTGAACGAATCTAAGAACGGCCACTGTGTGATGCTGGCCCCACCCCACCCCACCCCATCTCCTCCAAAACCACAGAGTGAAGCGGGGTCTCCACTCACTGCCACACCCAGCGACAAGAAGTGTTGTGGTTTACACATCAGGTTTCCACTGATTCCGTTGGAGCCGGCAAGTCCCATGACACGTCGGCTATGGCTGCCATACTTAAGGCAACTGAATAGGGCTAACCCTGCTGGCACGGATAACTGACCCCGTTCTCCAAAGGTCTTAAGCAAAAGGCTCACTGTCCACCAAGAGATCTGAGGAAGGAAGGGCCATTGTCATTGGGCAGAAGTCTGTGCTCGGGTGTCTCTGGTACCCATAGCCCGGGCTGACAAGAAGCCAAGGAGTCTGGCAGCCAGGGACTAAGAATCCCCAGGAGCTAAAGTGTCTGGGCCACTTGGCAAGTCACACAGGCACGCAAAGCTGCTGGTCAAACGCCTGCACACACGGGCACACGCACGCACGCTCGCGGATGCACGCACGCACAAACGCACGCACACAGGGCAGGAAAATGGGCTGCAGCTCAAGTCTCTAGCCTGGCCCAGCTCCCTTCGACTAAATCAGAAGCCAGAAGCAGCTGCCCCAAGCAAAGTTCCCAGAACAGGGACTCCAAGGGCCGCAGGGGATGATGGGAGTGCTGGGATAGCTCTGCAAGAGATTGGGCACTTAGTATACCTGGCAGCCGATGGCTCACGCCTGACTCTTTCCTCTGGGCATCCCTCAGCTGCAGAGCAGAGCCTGTGTGCCCTGTGGCTGGTCAGTGAGAAGTGTGAGGACCCGGCCGCCATCTTGATCCGGGACAACTCTGTGAGCAGCTTCCCGCATGGAGACCCTCTGTTTCCACATCTTCACCCCGAGTTCAGCTCAGACCTTCCTAACCCTCGCACCTCCTGATACTGTACAGCGGTGTACCTGTGAGGTGGCAGGGACAAACCGCCACAATGGTGACGCCCCATCACGAGAGCCTCTTCCTGCCTGTTACCAGCTCTCTGTTCTTGCTTTCTCATCTGCAGGGCAGGGAGGGGTGGCACCCATGTCACGAGGTGACTGTGGGAAGTTGTGGAGGATACCATCTCACGGGTCCTCCCTCACCCACATCTGACAGCTGTGCTGTTTGAAAAGAGGGGAGCAGACAAAGACAGTGCCTCAAACGTGTCCCCTACCCTCCGTCCCCTGCCCCACCATGCTCTGCCTTCCCCCACAATGTAAAAGATGTTCCTCCTGTCCCCTTTCTAGAGACACTGTGTGTTCTCCCACATAAAAGGAAAAAGGGACCAGACATGGTGTGGCAGGACTTAAAAGCATGCATCACCACACCCAGACGCCATTCGAGGCTGTATACACATGCACATGTGCGCCCTTGCACACTCAGGAGTGTGCACACAAACATGCACACACATTTGCACACATAGGTGTGTATGCAAAGGCACATAGATGGGCATGAGCACACACAGACAAGCACATTTGCACATACATGTGCACTTGCACAGGCACCACACATGTACACACACGAGCGTGTGCACAAACACACACACATGTGCATGTTTTACCCAAGAAGGACTGAAGCCTAGAAACCAAAGTTAGGGTCGGTTCTACCCGCTTTGTGGGTGCTGTGACTCAAAAATCACAAGTGCTCTAAACCGCGGAGACATCTCCAGCCACCCTTTATTTTTATATTTTTATTCAGGTTTATAGCTAAGTGACTGGAAGGCACAGAACGCTTCCCCCAGCCCCACACGGAGTCTCCACACCTAGAGCACCCTGTACCCAGGGGCGCATCTGTCAACTGACGGTTCTCCATGGATACACCATCACCCCCCAACACCGGCAGACTGTGCCAGGGGTTCACACTTGGCGTTGTAGAGTCTACAGGCCCTGTCAGAGTCTACAGGACCACATACATCAGCTGACTAGCTCTGAGGGTCTGTCTATCCAGCCCCAGTCAGCCGTTAAACTCCTGACACCATTGATCCCCTCACTGTCTTCATACTTCATTTTCCTTGACCCTCCAACAGCCAGGCAGGCGTCCAAGACTGGCTCTTTAACTCTGTAAAATGTGTTTTAGCTTCTTTTCCGAACGTTAATGGCTCAGGTCTTAGAGTGCTATCTAATTGTCCGGACAAACTGCCCACTACTTACTCCTTAAAGGGCATCCTGATGGCTTGGCACTTCCTTGACAATCAGCACCACAGCACATTAAGGCCCCCATGAGTTTTGATGTAAAGAGAACACTTAACTGGGTGTGGCCACCCATGCCTGTAATCCCAGCCCAGGAGAGACTGAGGCAGGAGGGTGGGGAGTTTGAAGCCAACCTGGGCTACAAGAGACTTTGTTTCTAAAGAGAAGGAGGGGCCAGTGAATGGCTCAGCAGGGAAAGGCGCTCCTTGAAGCACCAGCTAACCTGAGTCCAGTGCTCTGGAGCCACGTGGTAAAGGGGCAAACTCACTCTGGCAAGGTGTGCCCTGACCTCCACGTGGATGCCATGACAGGTATGTGCATATGCATACAAATAGATTAAGCGTAGTTTTTTAAAGTGACAAAGCCTACACACACACACATATGCATACACATATACATGTCTGTATCCCTCCCTATACATACCCATATACACATAAACATATACATATTCCTAGGCATACGCGGCATATATGCATGCATATACTGGTGTAGGCTGGAGAGGGTACTCCAACCGGCAGAGGGCTTATCTAGCATGAGGTCCTCAATTCTATCCCAGGCACCAGAGAAACTGGGCATGGCGGTGCCCACCGTGATAACTGGGGAGCTAGAGGCAGGAAGATCGGGTGTTCGAGGTCACCTTTGAGTTTGAAACCAGTCTGAGATACAAGAGACCCTGTCTCAATTTTTTTTTTTTTTTTTGGTTCTTTTTTTCGGAGCTGGGGACCGAACCCAGGGCCTTGCGCTTCCTAGGTAAGCACTCTACCACTGAGCTAAATCCCCAGCCCGACCCTGTCTCAATTAACACTCCCTCACATAAATGTCCCCTGAGTGTCGCCGGGGGACCTAGCCCCTCAAGGAAGTCCACAGATCTCAGGAGGCTTCAGCTTCTGCAGCCACAGCCCTGGGGAACAGGTTGGCCTCTTGGGAAGCCCTCATCCTGTGTCTCCTGCTCACCCAGGCTAGCCCTGCCCTGCTTTCCCTCCTCAGTGCCTCAAGACTCGATTCCTGTGAGCCTGGCAGGTACCACCCATTTTCAGCCCTGTCCCTGGGCCCTACAATTGGACCAGCCCAGTTCACTGTGTTTACTAGTCTGCCCTGAGCCAGGAAGACGGGGAGGGGAGGGGAAGGGAGGCATCCTCCCCTCCCCCACCAGCACCACCACCATGCACTGTAGAACGGGTCTGCCCCTTCATCAGGGCCAATGACAAATGGCTGGGAATGGGGCAGAGGTGAGGACGGACCCCCATGAGACAGGGGTGATCCATCAGAAGAACCTGCCAAATAGGACAGGTGAGATGGGAGCCAGTCACCCAATATCCAGACAGGGCAAGGGGTGGGGCTGCAGCCTGATGGGGTAGTTGATAAGGGGACACCAGATACCCTGATGGAGGAGGGGCAGCAGACAGGAGGGAAAAAGCCTCCATAGCATCTGGCATTGGACTCACACACTCGCTGAGGGACCTTGGCTGGGAGCCTGAGGCCCCTCTGTGTCTCAGTATACCCATCTGCACCTGGAAATAGAGGCCGGGGGCCTCCCACTGTAGCTCAGTGGGAGAGCGCCTGCCCAGCCTATTGGGACTCTAGGTTGTGTCCCAGCACTGTAAGAACAAGATCAAACAATACCAACCAAGCATTAAGGGGCTGTGCATGGGAAGGAGCCCAGCACACATGGGAAGGAGCCCAGCCCACAGCTGTCATTGGGAAGTGAAACTGCAGAGCTCTACTGCAGGGGAGCTGCAATTTGGGCAGAAGCATCCAGGTAACAAGGTCAGAGTGTGTGTCCTTCACTACTGAGTGGCCAGCACTCAGGTCATACTCAAAACTGACTCGCTCAGCACCTGGCCCAGTGAGCGCACAGCTGGGAGCAAGAAGCCACCAGCCTGGGAGGGTTGGATGTACACCAGGAAGGGCACTTCATCAACTGAGCCACATCCTCACCTTGGCTGGTCTGGAACTCTCTTTGTGGTAGAGAGTGGTCTTGAACTCCCGACTCTCCTATATCCATTTCCCAAGTGTGGATGTGGCTTATTTTAGCTTTAATATTTTTAATATTTACACATGCATGTGTGTGATGTATGCATGCATGCATGTATGTATATGTATGTATGTATCCATGCATGCACATAAATTATAGCATACATACAGAAGTCAGAGGAAAATTGGTGGCAGGGATCAAACTCAGGTTATTGGACTTGTTGGCAATTGCCTGAGACGTCGTGAAGGCTTTTGTTGTTGTTGTTGTTGTGAGAGTTTCACTATGTACCCCTGACTTCCCTGGAACGCGACGTACAGACCTTGACTATGGACTGTGTCCGTCCTTTGATCCACAGAGAGCTGCCTGCCTCTGCCTCCTGCACACTGAGACTAAAGGTGTGCACCACTGAGCCTGGCTGGGACATTCTGAATGACAGGGAAGTCATTAAAGAGTTGAAGAAGGAGGGATTCGACCTCAGCGCTACGGGAGCAGGCAGGCAGTCTTGTGGTGGCTGCTCTCATACTCCAGAAGCATCCAGTGGAGACTGGGAAGAGAGACAGGGAAGTCAGGAAAGGTGTGGATTCCGAGGGTCCTGATGCAGCGCTGGGCCAGATTTCCTGCAGCATCAGGAGACAGACGGGACCCAGCTACCAGCTCACAGAGTACAGAGGACCCTGCCGAGTGTCGCTGTGGAGTTTCAGTCAACAGAGCCCAGGCTGTGGACTGTGCAGACAAAGCCGATGACTCACAGAGACATGAGAGCCCGCTGGAGCAGAAGGCATGCGCAGAACTGACCCAGGGGCTCAGCCAATCACAGCGCACAGGCCGGATCTCGGTCTTCAGGGTTTTTTCTTTTGACTGTTGTTTTATGACCTGGTCTCTTGTAGCCCAGGGTACCCTCAAATCTGACATGTAGCTCAGGCTAACTTTAATTACCCGGCATGTATAAAGCCCTGTGTTCCATCTCCAATGCTACAGCAAAAAAGGAGGGAGGTAGGGAAGCAAGAAAGAAGGAAGGAAACCAAAGAGAAAATTGCCCAGAGAAAGTCCTTATCTTGGGTAGACAAGATGGCTCAGTGTGTAAAGCTGCTTGCCGCCAAGCCTTACAACCCGAGTTTGATCCCTTAGACCCACACTGCAGGTAAGAGAGAACCGACTTCTGCAAGTTGTCCTCTGGCTTTCACACGAGTGTGTGTGTGTGTGTGTGTGTGTACACGCACAAAAATCTGATTAAAACATTTTCGTCGTAAAATATTGCTTATTTATTTTCATGTGTGCGCGCGTGCGTGCGTGCGTGCGTGCGTGCGTGTGTGTGTGTGTGTGTGTGTGTGTGTGTATACATGCGCACCACGTGCTTTCAGTGCCCTCAGATGTTGTAAGAAGCCGTGAGATCCAGAGGAACTGGGGATACAGATCGCTGTGAGCCGCCATGTTGGTGTAGTCAGTGCTCTTAACTACTGAGCCATCTCCCCCGACCTCCCCGCCAAAAACTTTTAAAAGAAAAGTCTTTACGCTCAGGCATGGTGGGCCACGCCTTTAACCCCAGCTCTCAGGAGGCAGAGGCAGATGGATCGCTATCGGTTTGAGGCCAGCCTGATCCACAGAGCCAGTTCCAGGCCAGTCAAGGTTACATAGTGAGACCCTGTCTCACGCAAACAAACCAGAACGTCCTTATTTTAGAAGCGTGTCTTCAGATAGGCATGGCGAATCGATAATCGAGATTTGGTGAGAACGATTGCGGTATGGGAGACAACAGGCAAGGGTGAAGCAGACATCAAATACCACTTTCTCTATGTGCATCAATTATATTTTTGGACAATAAAGAATTTTTCAGTCCCAGGGGACCTCACACCCGGCAAATAGATGCCAGGCATGCGTGTGGTGCATGGATGTACGCAGATGAAACACCCATACACACTTTAAAAACCTTAAAAAAAAAAAAAAAAAAAAAAAAAAAGGAAGGATGAGCCGGGCGCAGTGGTGGCGCACGTCTTTAATCCCGGCACTTGGAAGGCAGAGGCGGGTGGATCTATGAGTTCGAGGCCACCCTGGTCTATAGAGAGAGATCCGGGGGTTGGGGATTTAGCTCAGTGGTAGAGCGCTTACCTAGGAAGCTCAAGGCCCTGGGTTCGGTCCCCAGCTCCGGAAAAAAAAAAAAAAAAAAAAAAAAAGAGCTCTCGTTCTTGCAGAGAGAGATCCAGGACAGCCAGTTCTACACAGAGAAATCCTGTTTCCAAACCCAGTAATAATAATAATAATAATAATAATAATAATAATAATAATAATAATAATAATAATAATAACAACAACAACAACAACAACAATAATATCCTAATTGCATATAAAGTCGCCTGCTTTGACCTACCATGAGTTACAACTATCTTTTTGCGTTGTCCTTTTCTCCCCAGTATCTCCAGGCGCCTACAACAGGGCCTGGTGCACAGCAGATTCTGCACAGGGCAGCTAACAGCAGAATGAAGAACCACCTTGGTTGGCACAGGCGGGAGGATGGAGGGGAACGGGGTAGAGGCCCTGACCCGATGTGTCCTCCTGGTGACTCGTCACTGACCATCGCCATTTGCTAAGACTGCACCTACTGGGCTCATCCCCAAAATGGTATTTCCAAAATTTCCAAAAATGGGGGTGCCAGCGCACTCTTCCCCCAGAGACGTGAGGGTTTGTCTACCACACCCTCGGCCGGGAAAAGGCTTACTGCAAGGATTTGTCGAGCGCTGGATTAACCTTATTTAGAAGCTCCACCTTGATGGTAAATCTCTCTGCCCCATCCGAATGGGCAAGCGCTCGTTGGGCGGCATGCAGAATCAGTTTACAGACGCAGAATTCAAAACTGCTCTGTGGGCTGGGGCGGTGGCTCCGTGGGTAAGAGGCTCGCCCAGTGAGCATCAGGACCTGAGTTTCGGTCCCCAGAGCACACATCAAGCTGGGTACAGACGTGTCTGTAATCTCAGCGCTCCTACAGCCAGAGAGGAGGAGACATGAGAATCCAAGGAAGTCTGGACTGAGCAGTGCAGAGTAAGAGACCCTGTCCGATGAAGAGACATGGCGGTGGACCCTGAGGCCTGAGGTCTCCCCTAACCTCCATGCTTACACAGTTGCGCGCGCACACACACACACACACACACACACACACACACACACACACACACACACGAGCTGTTAATTTCAAATAAGTACCCACCACCCCTCCCAGGACAGGAGCAAATAGGAGACATAGAAGACTCCTCTCTTTCCTTCGCCATCCCCAAACAGCGCCGCCTAGAGGCCAGAGGGCGACAATGCAATTCAGATTTCAGATAAAAGACAAATCAAGTTTGTCTCTCTCTCTCTCTCTCTCTCTCTCTCTCTCTCTCTCTCTCTCTCTCTCTCTCATGTTTGTTTGTTTGTTTGTTTGTTTGTGTGAGTGCACTGTCGATATCTTCACACCAGAAGGCGCCAGATCTCAGTACAGATGGTTGTGAGCCACCATGTGGATGTGGGGAATTGAACTCAGGACCTCTGGAACAGCAGTCAGTGCTCTTAACCCCTGAGCTATCTCTCCAGCCCTTTGAACTTTTTTTCTTTTCTTTTCTTTTTTTTTTTTTTGAAGCGATGGAATTTAACCAGGGTCTCAGGCACACTACACAAGCACTTTACTATTGAGACACGTCCCTCGCTCAAATTCAGATTTCACGATTTAGCCAGGCATCCAGAATATTATCAGACAGCCCCTATCCCAGCCTAAACCAGCTTTAAAATATTTTCCCAGGGTTGGGGATTTAGCTCAGTGGTAGAGTGCTTGCCTAGGAAGCGCAAGGCCCTGGGTTCGGTCCCCAGCTCCAAAAAACAGAACCAAAAAAAAAAAAAATATTTTCCCATATGTTTGCTTTATTTTATATGTATGCGTGTTTTGCCTGCATGGATACCTGTGTGCCCTGTGCAGAAGAGGGTACCAGATGCTCTGGGATCTGAGCTACACACAGTTTTGATCTACCATGTGAGTGCTGGGATCAAACCCAAGTAGGTCCTCTGCAAGAGCAGCCAAAACTCCTAACCACTGAGAGCTATCCTCCCACCAGCATTCTCCCACCACGTGATGCTTACAACCTCTGGTCCTCCCAGTCTTCTTCAGGAACCCCAGTCTGAAGGCTCAAGGCACCTCTCCAATACCCACTTTCTTTCTTTCTTTCTTTCTTTCTTTCTTTCTTTCTTTCTTTCTTTCTTTTTTCTTTCTTTCTTTCTTTCTTTTTTTTTTTTTTCGGAGCTGGGGACCGAACCCAGGGCCTTGCGCTTGCTAGGCAAGTGCTCTACCGCTGAGCTAAATCCCCAACCCCCAATATCCACTTTCTTATCACCTTGTCACAAAGTCCTCTCCAGGTTCCTCCTGCCCGCCCATCCTCTATCGCCCTGGCTACTGGGGGTACCATCCATAACTGCCCCACACTGGTCCCCAGCAGCTGTGCCTGAGGATGCTGAGATGTAACCGGACACACCTCTGAAGGTCCTGCCAGCTGCGCAAAGCCTGTGGGGTCATCTGCGAGTGCCACTGTCACTAACTGAAGCTCTGCTTCTAGGTGTGGATGGCTCCTGTCGGGTATCTCCTAGGGCCCTGGCTGCCCCATCCCAGTCCCTGAGGCCCAGTCCTTCATGGTCCTAGAAACCAACTGTAAGGTACACAGGGTGTTCGAAAGGCTGCAACGGTAGCTAACGGCTTTCTAGTCCGATGTATGATTTGCAGCAAACCCCAATTACTTTTTGTGATAAGAAAAAAAAAAAACTGAAAGCTTTTTGTTTGAAACAGTCACATATAGTCTAGGTCAGACTCAAAATGAGCTGCGAAGCTGGACTTGGTTCTTAATTCTCCTCCCATAGGCTGATATCATAGTCAGTCAGTCAATCAGTCAGTCAGTCAGTCTGTTAGTCAGTCTGTCTGTCTGCCTGTCTCTCTCTCTCTCTCATATACGTGTGTGTGTGTGTGAGTGTGTGTCGCACAGACATACACAAACACCTCTGGCTTGAAAGTTTGGGTTTGTTTCTCCTATTTTACAGTTATTTATTTACCACAGTATGAGTGGAGGCCAAAGGTCAACCGGTCGGAACCAGTTCTCTCCTCCACCCACGTGGGTCCCAGAAGTTCAAATCATCCACCTCCATGGCAAGTACCTTCCCCCACTGGGTCATCTCACCAGCCTGGAAGGTTTTGCTGTGGCTGCTGCTGCTGCTGTTGTTCTTGTTCTGGTTTGGTTGTGTTTCCTTTTGAGAAAAAAATCCGGGGCTGGAGAGATGGCTCAGTGGTTAGAGCACTGACTGTTCTTCCAGAGGTCCTGAGTTCAGTTCCCAGCAACCACATGGTGGCTCACAGCCATCTGTAATGGGATCTGATGCCCTCTTCTGGTGTGTCTGGAGACAGCGACAGTGTACTCATACATAAAATAAATAAATCTTTAATATATACACATATATACACAGATATGTATATATCTATATCTGTACACAGGCTGGGGGGACGCTCAGCAGTTGAGAGTTCACAGTGCTCTTAGAGAGGATGAGATGGTTCCCAGCGAGCGCCCCCACTGGGCAGCTCCCTATCATCTTGTCACCCAGGCTCCAAGGGATCCAACACCTTTGACCTCCGCAGGCACCCACACTCACGTGCACACCTGCACACAATAAAAAATAACAAAAAGACTCAGGAGGCAGAGGCAGGTGGGTCTCTGTGAGTTCAAGACCGAGCTGGTCTACAGAGTGAGTTCCAGGACAGCCAGGTAGAGAAACCCTGCCTCAAACAAGAGTATAGTGATGGGGTTGGGGATTTAGCTCAGCGGTAGAGCGCTTGCCTAGGAAGCGCAAGGCCCTGGGTTCGGTCCCCAGCTCCGAAAAAAAGAAAAAAAAAAAAAAAAAAAAAAAAAACCAAAAAAAAAAAAAAAGAGTATAATGATGATGATGATGGTGGTGGTGGTGGTGGTGATGATGATGATGATAGAAATGTAAGATAATTTTTTAATGTAAAACTAAGGGCTGGCTCTATATATCGCAGAAGAATCGGCCTTGCCTAGAAGCCCCCAGTGAGGGGCTGGGGCGGGGCTCAGCGGAAAGTGCTTGCTTGTCATAGTCTGTTCCAGGCCCTCAGAGGACCCTGTTCCTCCTCAGCACAGCCATTCCCTCAGCTCCTCTTCTTGCTTCCATGAGGAGGACCCCGGATCAGTGAGCTCCTCCCCTGTTGGCCTTCCTTGTGCTTCCTGGCCTGCCAGACTCACAGAAATTTCTATTCAATGAGTCTCCTCCCACTGCCACTCAATCCTGCCAGGGATGCAGGCCTCTCCTGGGGAAGAGCCTTTCAAGTGACCTGAAGTCACGGAGGACCCACTACGTCACACTTTCCACAAGTGAAGGTCTCTCTGTGTCAGGCCTTGGGGGACACCAGACCAAGACACGCCTCCCTTATCCACGGACTGTCTGCAGACCCCGGGGAAGATGTCACTCAAAGACTGAGACAGAGGGTCTGAGGAGAGGAGCAAGATAGGGCAAGGATGCTTCGGAAGGCTTGCAGGCAGGCGAGAGCAGCGTGGCTTTCCTGAGAAAGCGAAGGAGCGTCAGAATTCAGAGGAAAGGAAAGCAGAGGGGGAGGAAGAGGAGTCAGCTGACTGGCAGGGTGGTACAGCCTACTGAGGGATGTCTGTGCACCTGTCAAAGGAACGAGGCTGGCCAAGAAGGGCTCTGCAAAGGCTCATGTCACCTTTTACACACACCGCTTACTGCCAAGACTCCAGAGACCTAGGACAGCCTGGCTGGGGCCCACCCAGTTCTGGAAGTTGACCCGGATTGTCTAGCTATAGTTGAGACATAGCATCTTAGGAGAAATCACCAACCCAGTAGCTTGAAGAAAGGGAAGCCCTCAACAAAGGGTCAGGCTCCCTGGGGACACAGGGAACCAACCAGTCAGACAGGAGCCAGCAGGACAGAAGCCCCTCCAATAGTCACAGCTGACACTCAACCCCAGGCCTAAAGGAGTTTCTTGATGACTCTTTGGTCCCGGAGAATAGAAAGACCAAAGGGGTTCCCCTCCATCTTTCAGCTTGCTAGCTGTTGCCCAGAATTTATAAATTCATTCGTTCGTTCGTTCGTTCGTTTGTTCATTCATACTGCAAACATTTCTTCAGTGAGGAGTCCTCAGACACTGGAGTAATGACAGAGACCAATCAGAATCCTAACCTGAAGGTCCTTTGGTCTAGAGGGGGACAGGCCAGACATAAATAACCTCTAGGCCCACAGGGTCCAAGAACATGGAGTCGGAGGTGACCTCTCACCTGGGGCACCAGAAAGCTCCTTAGAGAGAGTGATCTGAGTAGCCAGGCAAAGATCTGACAAGAAAACCAGGCTGTGGGCAGAGCTTCCCAGACCACTGGCAACCTGCACCCCAGCTGTGCCAGGGCCCCTGACAATGGGCTATTTCTGGTTGTGCCTAGAAGAAGAAGATGTCGCATGTGTGTGTTCCCCCCCAGGCTGCAGAGCTGGGTTTGGGGGAGGTGGGGGAGGTGGAGGGTAAGGCTGGAACTTAAAAGCCAAGCCGAGGGTTTGAAGCTGAGTCTAGCCAAGCTCTGGGGTTTGCCACTGTGTCGCAGGCACATTAATGACCCTTTAACCTTTGCACAGCCTCCTGAAAGGTGAACACAGCCCGGAGAGCGCCCCAACCGTGACCAAATGGTCTGAGGTTGGTGGAGATTCGAGAAGGCGGGGTGGCGCAGAGAGGATTCTGCAGCATCTGCGGGGGCCCTCAGCACCCACACCTCCTCTCTCCTTCCACCGCCCACCCCCAGCTGGTGGGGGGGAGGGGTCGGAAGCAAAGAAGGAAGTACCTGTAATCTAAACCAGACATCGCCGGCTGTGCTTCTCCCCAGCCCACTCTGATCCAGAAATAACCTACGCACCAAGCTGGCATCAGCCCACCCATCCCAGCTGGTCGCAGAAAAACACTCAACATCGGGGGGCCAGGCCCCCGCTTTCCAACGATCCAATTTCCTCTCCCTTTCCCCAGGGTAGAGGCCTCCCCTTTAACATCCCCAGAGGCCATCCTGGCACTGCCTGGGTCAAGTCCAAGAGCATCCCAGGGCGCGCGCCCTCCTCTCCCCAGGTACCTGCCCTCGGCTGTGTCCAACGCCATCACACGCTGGCTACCTGCACCCCGCACTAGGGCCCTGGACTCCCCCACACACCCCAACCCTACCCCCGCCCCCACCCCGCACTCTCTCAACGTCTTAGACCCCCTACCTGGGTGCCGGAGCACCGGACACCATCGGCGGGGCGGGTAGCAAAGTGGGCGGCGGCGGCGGCGGCGGCCCAGCCTCAAGCCCGGATGGCTTCCCGGGGGAGGAAGAGAAGGAGGAGGAGAAGGCAGGCGCGACCGCCGCGCGTCTCTCTGGGGCTGCGGGAAGGAGGAAGGTCAGAGACTCCGCGGAGCGCAGCGCCGCGCGGGGGCGGAGGCGGCGCGGATTAGAGCGGCTTCTCCGCGAGCCAATGGCGGCGCGGTGGCTGCGCAGGTGGCAGCGCCGCGGTACCCGGAGGCCGCGCCCGCCCGGCCGCCTGCTCCCCAGCTCGGCGAGTGTGGTTCCTGCGCGCTCCTAATCCCTGCTTCTCATGTAGGGGTACGCGCAGGATGGGGGTTTGCGGTTTGGTGCGATGACCCTCTCCTCTACCTGTGTGTGCACGGATACGCGCAGGACAGGCCCTGGTATGATGACCCCCCTCCTCTACCCATGTGTGTTGGGTATGTGGAGGACAGGAGCCTTCAGGCTAACCAAATAGTGAGGATGCTCTCCTCCGGCCTAGCCCACGGTCCACCCCCACACTCAGCTCTGCCAAGAAGACCTGTGTGGATCCTCAGGCCACAGTTCACCTCAAGGAGGCTTTCTGGGACTTGGGGATCTAAAAGGTGACAGACAGACAAACACACACACACACACACACACACACACACACACACACACACACACACACACACACTAGCTGCTTTCATGCCTTGTATTCGAACTGCTTCCAGGAGCCAGGCTGTGGGGCCTGACTTAGCAGAGCACAAGGTTCGTTCAATATGTCCAGAACATTCCATAAACCAGAGAAATGAGACCAGGAGGAGAAAACTGCCCACTTCTGCCCCTCCCTAGCGCAGGCTCGAGAGATGTTCAACAGGGTGCATAGAAGGAAGTTTTCCCGAACCCCTCCCTGGGGGGCGAGCCTCACTGTGAGCTCTGAAGTCCACCAGTCTAGGGACCCAGAGGAATGCCTGCGACAGTGTAGTGTTCGTTCGTTCATTTACCAGGAATTCCGTGAACACTGGTTCCAAACTTTAACTTCTAGGTTAGAACCTAGAAGACATCGCCAAATGAACAGGCCACAGGCGGCATCTCTCAGGGTTTGGACGCGTCAAGTGAGTGGATGTATTAGTCAGGGAACAGAGGGATAGAAGGAATGTCTATTACAAAGGAGCTTGTTAGATCTGCTCGAACGACGACAAGAGTCCGCGCGCTGGAGAGGCTGAGGATACCATAGCTTCTCCAGGACACTGGGTTCCTCAGTAGTCCCAATGTGGCACTGAATGCGTGGAAGGTTCCGGAAGAGCCCCAGGAGTCATCATAGGCCTTCCGGAGACATTGGAAGGTTGAAACGGTGGGATTCTGTTGCAGCAGCGGCTGCAGCAGCAACAGAACGGATGCATTCACAAGCATGACGCAAAGGTGGGCAAGCCAACGGCACTATGCCCCACCCCCAGACTTCTTACATCACGCCACCCCAGAAGGTACCGCCCACCTTGGGAGAGTCTCTTTTACCTCTCAGTCAGTCCTTCCGAGAAATGCCTTCCCATGCTTACCCAGAGTCTCTTAGTTCTTCCCAGGTCCAATCAAGTCTCTATTAACCATCAGCGGTTGGTGTTCCACGGAAGGCTGAGGGCTCTGGGCAGAGCTATCCAGCAAGGTTTTCTAGTGGTGCTGAAGGAGAACTGAAGTTCAGGTTAGCCAGATGACCCAGGAGTAAGGCAAAGCCATCAAGGCCCGCAGCTCTGGGCTGCCTCTCTACACGGGGATACGATAGCCTGGAGCTAATGAGGCCCACCCTCTACTCCTGCCTCAGCACCCTGATTCCGGTTCCCCACACCCCAAACTGGAGTTTACCCTCAGCCTCAGGCAAAGCTGTGAAGCTCACACGGGTGCGACAGCTGTCCAGGAAACACTGACTCAGACTCCTCATCTTGTTAGCCATATGACAAGCTGTCGGTGGAGTCTCTGGGGCCTAGGGGAGCCTCGGACACACCCAGGGCTCTGTTCTGGGGTTCATAGCAATGGTGGTGGTTTTTCTCTCCAGATGGGATGCTGGAAGGCACGAAGAGTACCTAGCCCGCTGCTCAGAACCTAACAGGCCAGGGAAAAGGACACCCATTTTTTTTTTTTTTCGGAGCTGAGGACCGAACCCAGGGCCTTGTGCTTGCTAGGCAAGCGCTCTACCACTGAGCTAAATCCCCAACCCCATGGGCACCCATTTTTATAACCACAATTATCCGCATCTCCAGTGCTCTCGCCCAGTGTTGTGGAAACGCACCCCTTTAAGACAGAAGCGTCGGGGCTGGGGATTTAGCTCAGTGGTAGAGCGCTTACCTAGGAAGCGCAAGGCCCTGGGTTCAGTCCCCAGCTCCGAAAAAAAGAAAAAAAAAAAAAAAAAAAAAGACAGAAGCTTCACCTCAAGAGGCTGGTTCCCGGGGTTGGGGATTTAGCTCAGTGGTAGAGCGCTTGCCTAGGAAGCGCAAGGCCCTGGGTTCGGTCCCCAGCTCTGGAAAAAAAAAAAAAAAAAAAAGAACCAAAGAACCAAGAGGCTGGTTCCCCACAAAGGTTCTCACTCGGGAGGCAGAGGCAGGCAAATCTCTGAGTTCAAGGCCAGCCTGGTCTACAGATCAAGTTCCAGGACAGCCAGGGCTGACAGAGAAACCCTGTCTTGGGGGGAAAATCCTTTCAAAAAAATTAAACAAATAGGCTCAGTAGTTAAGAGAACTTGCTGCTCTCCCAGACACCCTAATTTTGGTGGCCAACACCCACATGGGACAGCTTACACCTGCCTGTAACCCCAACTCCAGGGCATCCTCACACCCTCTGGAAGTCTCATTAGACACAAACACACAGGCGCAAAAAAACGCACACATGTGAACAGACACACATGCGCTAAAAATAGTCTCTTTTAAAGACCAAACAAACAAAAGCAGAGAGGAGTGAGGGAAAAGACAGCCAGGGGCTCTCTGGGCAGAGCTGAGGTGTGACTGGGGTTGAACTCAGAACGCATGCGCGCGCGCACACACACACACACACACACACACACACACACACACACACACACACACACACACACACATTCACTCCTGTCCCATGTAACCTAAAATAAAATGTTTCGGGTTTCGGGAACTGACGCGGGATGTCCATACTTCCTAAATTAGACCAGCTTCCTTGCAGACATTCTAATTGCAGACCTCCTGCTCAGAGATGAACCTGATCCACCTTCCTGTTTTGCTCCCCGCCCCCACCCCGCTTCCTGTTTCGTGTACCTCCCCCCCCAACCCCTCCCGGTTTGTGGCTCTGCTTCAACACAGATGCCCTCCGTCTCGGCACAACTCTTCCTTTTCTGAGCATTTCCCACGTCTCTCGTGTCCTGGCCTCACATTCTGTCAGCCCCATTGAGATTTGACCCCTCTCTGTATCCGTGGGACTGTCCTTCCTCCCCAGAGCCCTGAGCTTCCCTCAGTCCAGCCTCCCTCAGACTATGGGCCATGTAGAGCAAAGAGCGGTTGTTCCTGAGGAGTTTGCAGATGCCAGCGAAACACAAAAGGCCTGCGGACAGAAAGGCGGGCCAGCACCGAAAGGCGCGGGAATAAATAAATCAATGAGTGAATAATGGATTGGTAATTGATACTGCGTCTTGGGCCTGGAGAGCCCCCCCCCCCCGGCAGAAGGGAGACTTCAGTTGCCCTGTCTTCCATATAGAAAAAAAAAAAAAAAAGGCATGGGAGGCGGGGAAGGAGGATTGGTTTTGAATTCTCTTTCTTTCTCTCCCCCCCTCTCCCTTAGACAGTCACATATATCTTCCCACGGTGATGTCCAACTTTTTATCTAATTTACTAATTATATATAAGTACACTGTAGCTGTCTTCAGACACACCAGAAGAGGGCATCAGATCCCATTACAGATAGTTGTGAGCCATCATGTGGGTGCTGGGATTTGAACTCAGGACCTCTGGAAGAGCAGTCAGTGCTCTTAACCGCTGAGCCATCATTCCAGCCTGATATTCAACTTCTGATCCTCACCCTCTCTCTACAGTGCTGGGAGTGCAAACAGGCACCACCATGCCCAGTGTGGGGTTTTTGTTTTTGTTTTTTGTTTGTTTTTTTTTAATTTTGAAAATTTTATTATTTTCATTTTTTGAGACAGGGTCTCACGGTGTATCCCTGGCTGGCATGGAACTCTCTCTGGAGACCAGGCTGGTTTTGAAACTCACAGAGATTCTCCTGCCTCTGCCTCCCAAGTGCTGGCATTAAAGGCGTGTGCCACCACGTTGGCTGACAATGATCTATTATTAATATTGTGTGTGTGGCTGACATGTCTGATATGTGTGTTTGAACGAAAGTACCACGGTGCGTATTTGGAGGTCAGACGACTTTTGGGAGTCGGCGGCGTTCTTCCTCCAGGTGGGACTCGGGATTGAACTCAGCCACCAGGCTTCTTCCGCAGCAAGCGTCTTTACTTGCTGAGCCTTTTGCGCATGCTCGACACCGGAGCCCAACTACCCCTGTTCTTACCACAGCTTTAGTTGGGGAGGAAGGCCAGGGATCTATCCCTACCTTGGGTAGATGGGGATTCTGAAACCCAGAGAATAAAGAGACTCCTTCCAGGTCACACAGCACATCAGTGACAGAGCTGGGGTTGTAAAGAGATCGCTGACAGGGACTATTGCCAATCGGACCTAGACCAGGTCTCAGGAGCCTTGCAATGGTGAGTTTCTCTGTGCCTCCTGCATGAAACCCTTAACATTTAGAGGGTGCCCAGATTTAGGACCCTGGAGACAGTGTACCCAGGACACACAGGCAAACAGAGCCTTTCTCATTTCCAGGTTCTTTCTGAATTTGAGGCCTAGGAACCATGAGAACGCCGTGATTACTGACCATCAGGTTACAGGCTGGGACACGGAGGCCAGAGAGGTTGGGTGGCTTGTGTGATATCACACAGCGGGAAAGCGTTGGAACTGCGATTCCAATCCAGGCAGGACGGAGGTCAGCCCTGCGGTTAGAAAGAAAGGCAGACTGGAACTATGTAGGTGCTTACTCCAAGCCAGAGGGCTCGACGTCACTGTGGTCCCGTGGCTATGGCCTGGACACTCTCGCCACCTAGTGGTGTTTTACCTTAACTACAAGTGAAATTCCTGAGCAGATGCCGGTTGTCAATCGACCTACCTGTATGTTTGGTGGGGGTTAGCGGTGCTGGTTGGTTGGTTTGGTTTCAGATTTATGCTTTTTAGTCAAGGTCTTAGGTAGTAGCCCCGACTGTCTGGACTCACTATGCAGCTGAGGATAGCGGTAAACTTCTCATCCTCCTGCTTCCACTGCCCCAGTGACAGCGCTCTACTCCCCTGAAGCTGTTACAGTTGTAAGCAGCCACGTGGTGCCAGGAACTGAGCCCCGGGTCCTCTGCAAGAGCAGTGTGTGCTCTTAACCTCTGAGCCATCTCTCCAGCCTCTATTTTTTTTAATTATTTTTATTATTATCAGTGTGTGTCCGGGGCAGGGTTAAGGGACAATATCATAGAGTTGGTTCTCTATCTAACTTTATGGGGTCTCCTGGATTCAAACTCAGGCCCCTCACGCTTGCATCTCTGGGCAGTAAGCGCCCTTAGCCTTACTTACTACCCTATTCTTTCTTTAAAATTATCATTTATTTGTGCCAGGGAGGGGGTAGTAGGGTATGTAGAGGTCAGAGGCCAGCTTTTGGGAATTAGGGTCTCTCCATCAACTGTATGGGTCCTGGGGATCAAACCCGGGTTGTTAAGCTTGGCTGCAAGCTCTCTTAGCTGCATAGTCCCCCTACCCTCATCTGATCTTACCCCTAACAGGTGGAGTTGACGTGGTGATGCCCACCTGTAATCTCAGAGCTCAAGAGCCTGAGACGGGAGGATCGAGGGTTTTAACTAAGTTTGGGCTATAGAGCGAAAAAATAGTCATAGTTGGGGGAAGGATGTTCCGGTACAGGGTGTTGTGTTCTCAGCGCTGTGCTGACCTCTTACCATAGTGTGTTAACCCTTCCTCACTGTGACAGACACCCGGGAGAACCCATTTCAACGGAGAGAGAGAGAGTTCATTTTGGCTCATGGTTTCAATCCAGGGTTCTATCCTGGATCTATGGCCTTGGGCCTGAAGCCAGGTGGAGTATATTGACAGTGGAAACACATTAGTCTCACCAGCCCTGGGTGAATGCAAATCCCTGTAGTGTTGAGCATAAAAACAAAACAAAACAAAACAAAACAAAACAAAAAAACCAACAACAACCAAAAATAAAAAAAGAGCACTGACTGCTCTTCAACCTCTGAGGTCCTGAGTTCAAATCCCAGCCACCACAGGGTGACTTACAACCATCTGTAGTGGGATCTGATGCCCTCTTCTGGGGTCTGAAGACAGTGACTTATAGATAATAAATAAATAAATCTTTAAAAAAAAAAAAAAAGAGGGGCTGGGGATTTAGCTCAGTGGTAGAGCGCTTACCTAGGAAGCGTAAGGCCCTGGGTTCGGTCCCCAGCTCCGAAAAAAAGAACCAAAAAAAAAAAAAAAAAGAGTTGCCTTGGTCACGATGTCTCTTCACAGCAATAAAACCCTAACTAAGACATCACCCCACCCTGTAGCCATGAGCAAGGGTGTTTGACCAGATGTGTCCTCTATGGCCACAAGAGGCAGGGGCTTGGGTTCAACATCAACCCAGACCATTTCCTTATCAGAATAATGTGGGTTTCAAAGTACTATTGGATGTTGTCTTCGTTCAGGTTTTACTGCTGTGAGCAGACACCATGACCAAAGCAAGTCTTGGTTCTTTTTTTTTTTTTTTTTTGGAGCTGGGGGCTGAACCCAGGGCCTTGCGCTTCATAGGCAAGCGCTCTACCACTGAGCTAAATCCCCAACCCCGACCAAAGCAAGTCTTATAAGGACAACATTTAGTTGGGGCTGGCTCACAGGTTCAGAGGTTCAGTCCATTATCACCAAGGCAGGAGCATGGCAGCATCCAGGCAGGCATGGTGCAGGAGGAGCTGAGAGGTCTACATCTTCATCTGAAGGCTGCTATTGGAAGACCGGCTTCCCAGCAGCTAGGATGAGGGTCTTAAAGCCCACGCCCACAGTGACACACCTACTCCCACAAGGCCACACCTTCTAATAGTGCCGCTCCCTGAGCCAAGCATTTTCAAACCACCACAGGTGACTTGCCCAGAGATCTGGGGACATCAGTAGGTCCGGTTCTCCTGTTTAATTGTAGAGTTCGGACTCTCTCTCTCTGATCCAAGGTTGTTACCAGCTTCTTCCCAAAAATCAAACCCCACTGGAAGAAGATGGGGTTTATGCAAAAGACACTGTCTCAGGACTCAGTGTGGAACCTTCTAGTCTGTTGCTTTCTGCTTTTTTTTTTTCTTTTTTCTTTTTTTCGGAGCTGGGGACCGCACCCAGGGCCTTGCGCTTGCTAGGCAAGTGCTCTACCGCTGAGCTAAATACCCAACCCCGCTTTCTGCTTTTTGCTTCTCTGCTTTTTACTGCTTTTTGGTCTTTAGTTTTGGTTCTCGAGCATGTGTGTGTATGTGTATATGTGCATGTGTGTGTATCTGTGTGTCTGAGTGTACGTATGTGTATATTTGTGTAAGTGTGTATGAGTTATGTGTGTATGTGTGTGTATACATGAGTACAGTCTATTTTTACTCATGTATGTGTGTGTATGTGTGGGAGAGTGTGTATGCATATATGTGTGAGTGTGTAAGTATATGTGTATGTGTATGAATACAGTCTACGTGTACTAATGTATGGGTGTGTGTGTGAGAGTGTATATGTGCGAGGATGTGCATGAGTATGTGTGTATGTGAGTATGTGTAGACACATGAGTACAGCCTATGTGTACTGATATATGGGGGTGTGTATGAGCTCCAGTCCTGGGGTGAGGTTTTATTTTCTGTGTGTGGGTGCTTTGCCTGCACGTATGTCTGCGTACCATATGCACTGAGGATGTGCTCTTATCTCAAACACGACAGAGCTGGTGGTGTGCTGGTACCGGACTTTGATCCAGCGGCAGGGAGGCAGGGAGGCGGAGCAGGAAGATTTCTCTGAGTCCGAGGCCAGTCTAGTTCCGTCCAGACAGAGCTACATAGTGAGACTCCATCTCAGAAACAAAACAAAACGAAACCCAACAACGACAAAGCATGGTGAATAACGCACTGTGTTCTTAATAAGGGAGGTCACTGGATGTCCCAAGGACGCCATCAATACAATACAAAAATGACCTCCGTAAACAATCAAAATTTCTTGCCAGGGGCAGCTTGGCTGGTTCGGCTGGCTGGAGAGCGGCTCACAGACAGGGGTGGAGCCAGTTTGGCTCTCCCAGCAGGATCCTCTGTTCCTATTGGCCAGGCTCACTCCGGTTGGGGCGGGGTGGAGGCGTGGCTGGAAAGGAGTGATTGGTGTTTTCTGTCAAGGGTGAGCCCTTCCACCGTCTCTGGCATCTGTCTTGGTCTCGGACCAAAATACGTGCGGTGCTCCTAAGTGGCTGCAGGCCCTCTGTCCCTCAGTCCGCCCACTGTCCCTCAGTCTACCCTGTCTCCCTCAGTCCGCCCTCTGTCCCTTAGTCCACCCTGTCCATTGGACCCTACCTGCAGCAGAGTGACCAGAGGCAGGAGCAGAGAGAGCCAGAGTCCCATTTTGGAGCACCGCCTGCCCACCCCACTCCCACCCCCAACCCCGCCGATCTTGAACTCAAACCATAGAAAACCCACGGAGGCCGCAGCAGAAGACTCAGGGACAACAGAGTCGGTCAGACTGTAACACATCCCAGCCCCTGAGCCCTCAGCCTTACTGCCTGGCATGGTTGGCGCTGACCTCAGAGAAGCTGCTGCAGACCAGGGAGCCACATCAAGTGAGCTCCTGAAATGACCTTGGTCCCTGGCACCATAAATCAGTATCCCTTAATGAGAACCACTTTCAGAAACAGACAGCATCACACCTGAGGACACTTGAAGAAGTGTCAGACATCGCTGTGGTACACGGTTTCAGCTCATGTGTCTAAGTGTCAAGGATGACTCTGCACTCCCGACTCTCCTTGCCTCATCTCCCAAGGGCTGGAAGACAGGTGTGCACTACTGGGTCCAGCATGGTCCCAGAGCTACAGCAAGTGTTTGGAGTCTCAGGGCACAAGGTGTGTGGGAAGATGTCCCTGGGCTGGCAGACGCAATCCAGCCAAAGCAGAGATGTTCGGAAGCGAGTCCCAGCCCCATCTGGACTCAAGAGGCCAAGAACAGACTGTTTACAGCTAATCGCGGAAGCCAGCTTGACCTCCAGCATGCAGAACCCAACCGCCCAATAGAAGCGGAGCCCCCTGCCCCTTCCTGGCTCCTCCTCCGTTCCTCCGCGATGGGGCCTTTGTTTCCCAGCCTAAGCCTTTCCAGTCGCTCCCCTCAAGGCACACCGTAAGGAAATGGAACCCCACTGCCTGTGTGACACACTCCAAACTCGAGCAACAACTTGTTCTTAAAAAGTATCCATTTTTATTTTGTGCATATGGGTGTTTTGTCTGAATGTACGCAGGAGCACCATGAGCATGCAGTGCCCATGGTGGCCAGAAGAGGGCGTCAGATACCCTGGAACTATCATTACGAATGGCTGTGAGCTGCCCTGTGGGTCCTGGCCATTGACTTTAAGTTCTTTGAAGAGCAGCCAATGCTCTTAACTGTTTGGGCAATCCCTCTGGCCCTAATTTTCTGTTGTAGTTTTTTCTTTTTTTCGGAGCTGGGGACCGAACCCAGTGCCTTGTGCTTGCTAGGCAAGCGCTCTACCACTGAGCTAAATCCCCAACCCCTGTTGTAGTTTTAAGACAAGTTCTTGCATCTGTGGCCACACCACACTGAACACACGTGATCTCATATGATCTCAGAGGCTAAGCAACTTCGAGCCTGGTTCATACTTGGAGGGTTGGAGGACAGAGTCTCACGGTCCAGGCTGACCTCAAGCTCAATATACACCAAAAGCTGGCCTTGAGCCTTTGACCCTCTTGCTTCCACCTCCCAAGTTTGGTGGTTACAGATATGTGCCACCAAGCCTAGCTAAGTCTGCCACTTTAAAAAGTCACCTAGTGTGTAGTGGGGATGAAGTGGGAGGAGATGGGAGTGGTAAGTGTGCCTGTGTGTGATGTGTGTGTGCATGTATGTGCGGGTGCATGTGTGTTTGTATGCATGCATGTGTGTGCGCATGTCTGTGTACATGTATGTATGTGTGTGCACGTGCACGAGTGTGTGCATATATGTCTGCATTTGTGCACGTGTGTATGCATGCGCGCGCGCGCGCGCGCGCGCGTGTGTGTGTGTGTGTGTGTATGGGTGCGCGCGCGCCCGTATTTTATTTTGTTTTGAGACAGAGCCTTATGATGTAGCCCACCCTGGCCTGGAACTCAAAATCCTCCTGCCTCAGCCTCCCAAATTCTAAGATGGGGAGGCTGTGCCATCACACCAGACCTAGCTAAACGTTGAGGACCAGTTTGAATACGTTTCCTAGTTCAAGCCAGCTTAATGACATGACGTAATTAGAGACACACAGGGTAGTGAGGGTGGGTCCGTGCTCAGAAGCTCCACGACTCCTACAGACTTCTTCATACCTCCTGCGCGTCTTCACGCGAGGCTCCGCCCCTCCGTGAGTGTGGGACCTGGTCAGGCGTTGTGCTGTGGGGCCGTCATCCTAGCACTTGGGAGGCCGAAGCAGAAGTGCAGTGAGTTCAATACCAGCCTGGGTGACAGTGTGAGTTTCAGGCTAGCATGAACTACAGAGTGAGACCCTAGCTAAAAAAAAAAAAAAAAAAAAAAAGAAAAAAAAAATCAAGCCGGGCGGTGGTGTCCCACGACCTTAATCCCAGCACTCCGGAGGCAGGCAGGTACCTCTCTGTGAGTTTGGGGCCAGCCTGGTCTACAGAGTGAGCTCCAGGATAGCCAGATCTACCCAGAGAAACCCTGTCTCCGAAAAACAAACAAAAAAAAACCATGTGCACTTGAGAAGCAGAGGAAGGAATGTCTTTTGGAGTCAGAGGCTACGTAGTAAGTTCAAGACCAGCCACTGCAGCCTACACAAGAGTTCAGAGTGAGACACTGTCTCAATAATTAATTAATTGATTGATTGATTAATAATAAAAATAAAAACTAAATAGTTTAACCTTCACCTTGATGTGATGAGGGGAGGCACAGAAGACATCTGCGAGGGGCTCAGAGCCTATTCAGTCCCCGGTTTCCAGAAGCCTTATCTGTGACTGCAGAAGTGGAGCCACCATATGGCAGCAACCGGCATTGCAGCAGCTCAGGAAAAAAAAAAAAAAAAAAAAAAAAAAACCTGAGGCAGAAGAGCGGGACACACTGCCCTTTATCTATCCAATGACAAGGCTCCGGAGTCCCCACAGCTGCCTAAAATCCCCGTGCCCTGGGCACAGCGAAGTGGAGTAGAAGAACCACTTTAGGGGTTGGGGATTTAGCTCAGTGGTAGAGCGCTTGCCTAGCAAGCGCAAGGCCCTGGGTTCGGTCCCCAGCTCCGAAAAAAAGAACCAAAAAAAAAAAAAAAAAAAAAAAAAAAGAAGAAGAAGAACCACTTTAGGGGTTGTCTACATTATTGTTTTTTGTCTACATTATTATTTGTTTGTTTGTTTTTAACTTGGTATCTAGGCAAAAAGACTTAGAATTTCTGGTCCTCCGATCTCTACCTCCCAGATGCTGGGGCTCCGCGTGTGAGCCACCACGATAAGTGTATAGGGCGCTGTGGTTCCAACACAAGCCTCAAAACACCACACCCGACGAGCCCCGTCCCCAGGTCTCGAATGACTTTTAAAGTGACCCGACATGTCGGCTCATCTGTCTTCCACTTCTGTCCTCAGCCCGTGCTCCGTGAGTCACAGGGAGTTGTTCTGTTAGAGAGATGACAGGTTCCAGGTCAAAGGCAGAGGGAGCCAGCCCGAGGACTGCAGGGCTGTGAAAGGCGTCCTCAGAGCTGTGCCCACCCACGAGTATTATTTATGGTGCTGTCCGTGAGCTGATTTCTGATTTCTTGCTGCTCCATCTGGCCCTCATTGGCAAAGCTCCCGGCTTGACTTCCTCTGGTAGGGGCCATATGTCCTGACAGCCCAGGGAGGCCTGGCAGTGAAGGGGGCGGGAGGCAGAGGAGAGCTAATTCCTGGACCACCCTGGCAGCCAGTGCTGGAGCTCCTAAAATCCATGGAGCAACTGCCTGCCTGGGTAGGATTGGGAAAACTCCTCCTCCCCACCCACCCCTCGGTGACATCACTGCCAAGCGTCCTGAGCCGTGGAGATGGCACTTGCATGGGCTCTGGGTTGGACACGGCTAAACTGGAATCTTTTTTTTTTAAGTGATATATGTGTGATGTGTGTGCCTGTGTCCCTCCACTTGAGTCCCTTGAGTCTCCAGACTCACTCTGATATAAGGTAGCTCCTGTTTGCTTCCCTCTGGAAGCTTCTACTGGACTAGAGGGAAGCTCCCATCATCGAATAGTGTGTTGCAGTAGGGGAGAGAGGCTTTGTTGGGGGCTCCAAGCTGAAGCTTTGTGGACCTTCCAGCCTTCTGATCACCAGCTCAGAGAGTAGCTGTAGGCTCACCAAGACATGACAGGCAAGGTTTACCCTGGGAGACCACAACACAAGGGGGTGAGGACAAACCACTAACAGCCACAGGGAACCCAAGAAGCCAGCACAACAAGAGATGTTAGGGCTGGAGAGATGGCTCAGCGGTTAGAGCACTGACTGCTCTTCCAGAGGTCCTGAGTTCAATTCCCAGCAACCACATGGTGGCTCACAACAATCTGTAATGGGATCTGATGCCCTCTTCTGGTGTGCCTGAAGACAGCTACAGTGTACTTATATACA
Source organism: Rattus norvegicus (assembly GCF_021556685.1). Lineage (NCBI taxonomy): Eukaryota > Metazoa > Chordata > Mammalia > Rodentia > Muridae > Rattus > Rattus norvegicus. The sequence goes on along the minus strand of NC_141553.1, from coordinate 6,489,894 downwards.
TAAAATAAATAATTTTTTTTTTTGGTTCTTTTTTCCGGAGCTGGGGACCGAACCCAGGGCCTTGCGCTTCCTAGGTAAGCGCTCTACCACTGAGCTAAATCCCCAGCCCCAATAAATAATTTTTTTAAAAAAGAGATAGTGAGGTGGCCCAGGTCCGTCATATCAGTGTTTGGAAGGTAGAGGTGAGAGCATCAGGACTTCAGCCACAAGGCCCTAGGTTTAGAAGCACCGGGAAGCCCGGCACCACATCGACTGCGTATGGTGGTACATATCTGTATCCCCGGAATCTGGGAGGTGAGACAGAGAATCAGAAACTCAAAGATGTCTTGGCAGCATACTAAATGTGAGGCCAGCCTGGGCTACATCATCATCATCATCATCATCATCATCATCATCATCATCATCATCATCATCAAATTAGATGAGACCCTGTCTCAAACTTCATAATCGAATGCCAGGCACGGTACCCTTAATTGGAGCACCTGGGGAGCAGAAGCAGGAGGATTGCTGGGAGTCTCAGGAAGACCAGGACTACGCAGTGAGGCTCTGTCTCAAACAAAGGAAGATAGAGAAGAAGAAAAAGATAAACTCTTTTCATCTGGAAAATCCGAATCAGAAAAATACAAGGTGTAGGTGACTCTGATGGTCAGGATCCTGTCGGAGAGACTGGCTAGCCATCCGCAAAGTCCCCGCTGGACCCTGAGGCCTAATAAGGACTATGGCAGATCGAAATCAAGTGGGGTTCAGAACGCCTTTTAAAAGACGATTGATGCTGGGGGTGGTGGCTCCTGCCTGTCATCCCAACACTTGAGAAGCAGAGGCGGGAGGATCATGAGCGAGGTCATCCTTTGAGCTCAAAGCCAGCTCTGGTTCCAATAGACCGTTTCAAAAGTGTGCACTGGGGGGAAGGGAAGAGAGAGGGGAGGGAGGTCCTCTGCCTGTAGATAGACAGGTCCCACCACACTCTCATGTGAAAGACAACTGGAGGTTATCTCTAGGTATTTTGGTATAGAATGTAGCTGCTTTCTGCCTTTGACTCCCCCCCCCCCCAAAAAAAAGAATCTACCTGAGGCTAAAGTGAAGACTTAGGAATTAACAGCTTTGGCAGAGGAGAGGGGATTTCTAGTATTGACTGTGTTGACGAGAAAGGGGCACACCAGGAAGTGGAAGGGAGCTGAATCATGTGTTAGGAAAAAAAGATCAAGACATTAAATTCTGATCTCAATGGAACAGGGGAGTGGTGACTTCAGGTGAAGACCCCACCCAGCTAAGCTTCGGGTTTATTGAAACAAATTAAAGAAGAACCTAGGGCCAGGTGTGGCGGTGCACGCCTTTAATCCCAGTTCTGGGAAGGCAGAGGCAGGTGAATTTCAGAGTTCAAGGCTGGTCTACAGAGTAAGTTCCAGGAGAGCCAAGCTTAAGCATTGAAGGGAACCATCAAAAGCAGAAAGCTGGCAGAGGCGTAGTTGAACTAGGGGGCCATGTTGTGAATTCAAACCAGGCCTGGTCTCCATGAGCCCTCCCTCAAAAAACACAAAATGGTGCCTGGGTGTGGTGGCTGATTCCTTTAATCCCAGCTGAGGCAGGTGGATCTCCTTGAGTTTAAGGCCAAACCTGTTAGTCTACGTAGTGAGTTTCTGTCTCACAAACACAAAAGCAGGAGCCCTCTAGCTCTTCCTAAGAGACCCTAAGGAGTTAGGCATTTGGAAAATTCGTCTCGAGGGTGGGTGATTTGCTTCTGGCTAATGAAACAGGGGGACGATGCCTCAGTTGGGTTTTTGCTTTCTGATGAGGGGAGCATGTCTCCTAGCCCAGGCTGGCCTAGGATTCTCTGTCTCCTGCCCCAGCTCCTAGTCAGCACACCCAGATCCTTCCAAGTTCTGTTTTGGACTTAGGGTTTTGTTTGTTTTGTTTTATAGAGTTGAGACGAGGTCTCATGGAACCCAGGCTGGTCCGGAACTTTGTACGGAACCGAGGTAGGCCTGGATCCACCTCTCCGGTGCTGCAGTCACAGGGAACTGGCGAGGCCCAGGGCATCTGCCGAGACTGTCTGCTTTACTGTTACAGCCAGAAAACCACTGCGCTGCTGTCCTCCAAACTCCCAGGCCCTGGCATCCTGTCTTGTATCACAGAGCTCCAGTTCTCAAAAGGAAAGTTCTGGAAATAGGGTGTGATGTCATTGGTTCCTCTGAACTGTAGATCTAAAACAGTGGTTAAAAATTTGTGGAGCTGGGGATTTAGCTCAGAGGTAGAGCGCTTACCTAGGAAGCACAAGGCCCTGGGTTCGTTCCCCAGCTCCGAAAAAAAGAACCAAAAAAAAAAAATTTGTGTGTGTGTGTGTGTGTGTGTGTGTATGTGTGTGTGTGTGTTTGGGGATTTAGCTCAGTGGTAGAGCGCTTGCCTAGAAAGCGCAAGGCCCTGGGTTCGGTCCCCAGCTCCGAAAAAAAAAAAACCAAAAAAAAAAATTTGTGTGTGTGCACGCACACGTGTGTGCCTGTGTGCCTGTGTGTGCGTATGTATGTGTGTGTGTGAACCCTACAAGTGTGCAGGTGCCCACGGATGTCAGAAAAGGGTACCAGGTCTCTGGAGCTGTAGTTTCAGGCAGTTGTGAGCAGCCCTCCCTGGGTGCTGGGTCCTGTGGAAGGGCCGCAGGTGCCTTTAACTGATGAGGCATTTGTTCAGCCCCTCAAAAAGGTCATTAAAAAAAAATTAACAGGAATAGAGATAGCTTCTGTGGACCAGCCCATACTAGGCACACACACACACACACACACACACACACACACACACAATGCTTATGGACAACTTGTTGGTTCTCCTGTTGTCAGGCCGAGCAGCCAGAACCTTTACCCACTGAGACCATCTCGCTGGTCCTATGACAGTCAATTTTTTTTTTCCGGAGCTGGGGACCGAACCCAGGGCCTTGCGCTTGCTAGGCAAACGCTCTACCACTGAGCTAAATCCCCAACCCCCATGACGGTCAATTTTAAAGCCAAGTGTGAACTCACATGCCTGCAATACTCACACTCAGGAGGCAGAGTCTGCAGGACCATGAGTTTGAGGCCGGCCTGGTCTATGTAATAGTTGTTTCAAAAGAAAAAAAAAAAATCAACCAGACTCAGCAGGTGGCCCGAGCCTTTAATGCTAGCACTATGGAGACAGAAGCATATGGGTCTCTGTGAGTTCAAGGCCAGCCTGGGTTATGAAGTGAGAGAACCTTTCTGGAGAGGTTTGGGGGAAGAGGGAGAGGAGACAGGGCCTTATCAGGGTGTGGTGGAACTCACCTTGTGCCCCAGAAGTTGGGAAGCAGAGACAGGAGGGAGGATTGCCACAGTTTTGAAGCTAGCTGTGGTCTCCATAGAGAGTTCCAGACCAGTCCCAAGCCATAGAGAGGGTGTACAAAATCATCACTCACAAAACGATTCCAGGACACAAGAGAAGACAGGGTATGAATTGGTACCCATTTCTGGGACTCTGCTTCTCTCACCTTGGCGCTGGTTTAATCTAGTGGAGGAGAGTCACAGAGGCAGGCTAGGGCAGAGGCACCATCCCAAACAGATAAAGGCGTGGTCCCTACGGGGTCAACCCTGGATGGTTTGCCTGTAGGGAGGGGACCACCAGACTCCATGCAGAGGAGTCGAAGCCTCACCCGACGCACCAGATGCAGGCGACGTAAGCATGCGTGGGTGCACGCTTGAGTCGGGAGCATACCAGGCTCTGTCTACCCACTTACCGCAATCTCCGGCGCTGCGAGCTTTAATGGGGCCTTGCAGCACAGATGGCTCGTCCTAGGAGCCTCTGTGTGGGTGGGAAGAGGCGACGCGCTCCAGGCTCGAAGAGCTATTCTAGGTGTGTGAAGGGCGATTGCGAAGAGGTGAAACCCGGGGTGTTTGCAGAGCTTTATCTGGGTTATTGTTTGAAGGGAAGAGGATGTCGGCATCCGCTGCCTGCAAAGCCCCAGGGGTCAGTGGCGCTACCAAGGCTTTGCCCATAGGGGGCGCTGCCCCCACAAACCTTCTTCAGTTCCCGACTTGACAGATTGAATTTAAAGACCTAAGAACTAAGGGATGGAACATGAAAGCCAATACCAGCCGTCTTTGCCCATACCCAGTCTGAGGAGACCCCTAGGAGGCCCAAGAACCTAGACCCTGACTTCTGCCCTGGGTTCCCGACTCCAGCTGCTCAGCTACATCCGGGCCACTAGGTTGGCTTAAATAGATTCGACAGCAATATATACAGAAGCCAGACACTGGGGACAGCGAATTGTGATCAGCTGAAACGGGACAGGTGTGACGGAGGTGGAGCGGGTAACACCATTCAAAATGCTGGAGCAGAGACTAGGCATGGGATTCCTGAGCTGTGGGCCATATTCTGCTCCTTGGCTTAGAGCAGAGGTCCTCAACCTTCCTAATGCTGTGACCCTTTAATACGGTTCCTCATGTTGGGGTGGCCCCAACCATAAACGTATTTTTGTTGCTACTTCATTACTAATTTTGCTACTGTTATGAGTTGTACTATAAATATCCAAAATACAGGATATCTAATATGTAACCTTCCCCCTGCAAAGGGTTCCAACTCCCAGGTTGAGAATGGCTGGCCTAGACAGATCCAGCCAAGAATTCTCTGGGGTGTATTGGTATATTGCAATACCAATTTAAAAACATACTGGGCTGGAGAGATGGCTCAGCGGTTAAGAGTACTGAGTGCTCTTCCAGAGGTCCTGAGTTCAAATCCCAGCACCCACATGACAGCTCGCATCTGTCTGTAACTCCATGACGGTCTGCCACCCTCACATAGACATACATGCAGGTAAAATACCAATGTGCATAAAGTAAAAAGGAAGGAAGGAAGGAAGGAAGGAAAGAAGGAAGGGAGGGAGAGAAGTACCAGGCCAACTGTAGATATGTCTGCCCTGGCAAGCATGAAGGCCTAGGTTCAGTCTCTAGCACTGGATAAAACTGGAACGGTTGGGGTTGGGGATTTAACTCAGTGGTGAGCACTTGCCTAGCAAGTGCAAGGCCCTGGGTTCAGTCCCCAGCTCCGGGGGAAAAAAAAACAAAACTGGAACGGTTGTGCCTCTGAGAGAGCTGTGTGGGCAAAGGCACTTACCCCTGACCATTCAAAAAGAACCAGCTCTTATAGGTTGTCCTATAAGACAGACAGACACACAGAGAAGTTCAAGGTCATCCCTGGCAGCCAGGCCAGTTTGGAAGTGGTCCAGACTCCTAAAAGCCTTCCGGAAGATTCTAACGGATAGAAGGAATGAGTCTTCCTCACCCTGTCCTGTATCTTGGGCGCTGTCTTCCTGGTCTCCCTGTCCCTGCCTCAGTCCCAGCCTTAGCAGGGAGACCTCAATAGGAGCCCCCCATAGTCTGTCTGTCTTTCCTTCTTTCTTTCTTTCTTTCTTTCTTTCTTTCTTTCTTTCTTTCTTTTTCTTTTATTCAGAGCTGGGGACCGAACCCAGGGCCTTGCGCTTGCTAGGCAAGCATTCTACCACTGAGCTAAATCCCCAACCCCTCTTTTTTTTTTAAATTTATTTATTTATTTATTTATTTATTTATTTATTTATTTATTTATTTCATGTATGTGAGCACACTGTCACTGTCTTTGGACAGACCAGAAGAGGGCATTGGATCCCATTACAGATGGTTGTGAGCCACCCTGTGATTGCTGGGAATTGAACTCAGGACCTCTGGAAGAGCAGTCAGTGCTCTTAACTGTTGAGCCATCTCTCCAGCCCCTTTATTTATTGATACACATCTCAAATTCTCTTTGTAGCCGAGGTAAAGCTTGTACTTGGGGGCCTCCTGCTTTCACCTCTCAAGAGCTGGGGTGACAGGTTTTGGCCACACCACACCAGCCTTATAACTTTATACAGCACCAGGAACTGAACCCACAGACTCCCGCCCCTCCCTGCACTTCCACAAACTCCAAGGAGGCAGAGGTCACATTGTCCAAGCTCTTGTCTCTCTGTCACACAGAGCCTTCTCTCTCCCTTCCCTGTTCTGACTTTTTTTTTTTTTTTTTTGGTTCTTTTTTTCCGGAGCTGGGGAAAGAACCCAGGGCCTTGCGCTTCCTAGGCAAGCGCTCTACCACTGAGCTAAATCCCCAACCCCCCTGTTCTGACTTCTATGTAGGTTTTGGCTTCCCCATGCCCACTCCGTCATGTTTTTCCCTACTACCAAGTTCCGGTCATTTCTTCACAGGTTCTCCTCATATTCTGGGTTCATGCAGTGCTTGATGTCCTATCCCTTCTAGCCCAAACCCCTTTTAGGCCCAGTGTTGGGAGTCTGGGTGCCTGGCAGCTGCAAGGAAGGCAGCGAACCCCATGATACTTTGGGGACAAAAGCAATGCAACTGAGATGGAGCCAAACATGGGGGTTGGGGAGCACAGTTTTCCCGGGAAAGATTCGGACAGAGCCTGCAAAGGTCATAAAGGAGAGAGGAATACGCTACAGACAAAAGGCTAGAAACGCGGGAGGCAGAAGCAGAGGGTAGCTGTGAATTCCAGTGCAGCCTGGTCTGCCTGGGGAGTTCCAGGGCAGTCAGAGACTCTGTCTAAAAATAAATTAGAGGGGCTGGGGATTTAGCTCAGTGGTAGAGCGCTTACCTAGGAAGCGCAAGGCCCTAGGTTCGGTCCCCAGCTCCGAAAAAAAAGAACCCCCCAAAATAAATAAATAAATAAATTAGGAAAAAGCACAGGTTCTGCAGAAGCTACCTTATTTTAGGTGCTTATGTGGCTACAGCCGCACCTGGCTTCTCAGCACTTGAGGCGTTGGCTGGGAGATCTCAAGATGGAGAGCAACCCAGGCTAGAGAAGGCCCAGACTGTGGCATCCCACCTCAGTCCCCCACCAGACTTCTGTAGACTTGGGGTGGGTGGAGAGAGGGTCCTGTTCCCCCACTTCCTCCAATGCTGCCACCATGCTCAGTTAATTTGGTGCCGGGGATCAAACCCAAGGCTTCATGCATCCGGCTTTTACAGACATGAGACCTCGTCTCCAAGTAAACAAAGACACCCAGTAAATACAACATTTAGTCAGGTAGGTAAAGGAGAAGTATACATTTAAATCAACAATGTGAGTTGCACTTCTTTGGGCGTAACTCGCTGTTTGCAACAGGCTGGGTTTGAACTCACAGAGATCTGCTTGCCTCTGCCGTGCACACATGCCCTGTCTTTTAAATAACTTCTTCTTCTATTTATATATTATATTTAAGTACACTGTAGCTGTCTTCAGACACACCGGAAGAGGGTATCAGATCCCATTACAGATGGTTGTGAGCCACCATGTGGTTGCTGCTGCTTCTGCTTCTGCTGCTGCTTCTGCTTCTGCTTCTGCTGCTGCTTCTGCTGCTGCTTCGGCTGCTTCTTCTTCTTCTTCTTCTTCTTCTTCTTCTTCTTCTTCTTCTTCTTCTTCTTCTTCTTCTTCTTCTTCTTCTTCCTCCTCCTCCTCCTCCTCCTCCTCCTCCTCCTCCTCCTCCTCCTCCTCCTTCCCCTCTTTCTCCTCCTCCCTCTCCTCCTCCTCCCCCGCTTCTTCCTGCTATTATTATTTTTTTAGGGAGGGTCTTACTTGGATGTGTCTTGCCTGGACGGTGCCCTGCCTGATGAGTAGCATTTCTTATTCGAGAGATTTTAAGAAGCGTTAAGTAAAATGTACTCCAGTATAAGCAGGGTTAAGTGGGGAGTGAGCCCTAATTAAGTTGACAGTTTGTTCCTGCAAATTATCTGGAATGTGTAAAAAAGTAACCCAGTCACGTATGCTTTCTTTTTGTCCTTCTGGGACAAAGTCTCGGGTAGCTCAGGCTGACCTAGTCTATCCCTGAACTCCTACCCCTTCCGCCTCCAACCTGCACCGACTCCGTGCACATCACCAGTTCCGGGTAACAACGCACAGGCTCTGCTCCTCCAGTGGGGGAGGGACTGAGGAGGGAGGGTGATGACCCGCACATGCGCTCTAGCTCCGACCGCGCTCTTCAGGCACTGCGGAGGCCACCCCAGGCGGCGTGCGGGTCCTGCGGGGAGGCGGGGCCACGCAGCCCGGAAGAGACGCTGCGCCGCGCACGCCCCTTCCTTTCCAGCCTCCGCCTCGGACCCTGCAGCCGCCGCGGTGAGTGCCTCTGGGGTCCGGGTTCCATCGGCCGCCATCCCGGCCGTGGCACTGCCATGGCGGGCCCGCGTACCCGGGGGGAGGCGGAGGCCGTTCTCGTCCTCCACTCCAGCTGGTCGCACCATTGCCAGGGGGCTTGGGGGGGGCGCAGCTCTGGGACCCAGGTACTCTGCTGACGGGCACCGGCGTCCCGATGGCGGCGGATGGAGGAGCGGAGTTTGAAGGCCACGTGTGGCGGGAAGCGCCCGGGTTCGGGATTCAGCGCCCGCCTGCGTGTGTTCATTTCGCCGCAGGCCCCTTCGCCCTTTCCTGCCCCCCTCCAGTCTCTAAGCGTTATCTTTGGTGAGGAGTTTCAGGGGAGCACTAAGCCCTTTGCCCTAGTGCTCCCTCCGCAGGAAGTGGGACCCCTTTTCGGCCTCATTCCTGTATTTCTTAAGAAAGAACCCCCCCGTTTTGCTCTAGGTACGACCTCTGGTTCCGCTTGGTCCCCAAGTATGGCTGACACTGAAGGGTCTGTGTCAGCCACCCCTAAACACTTGGCTGTGAGGACTGTGACAGCAGATGTGTGGCTTTTGCGACCCTCTTCCTTTAGCGTCCTGGAAGCTTTCTTCCCTCCAAACTGTTGGACGTGGAGGAGGGACCTGGCCCCTGTGGTGTCATATTTTACGCCGCAATGGTGGTGTCCAGAAACTTGGATCCTGGCTCCTGGCTTCCGTGCTGAAGTTTGTTTCTCGGCCACATCTTTTCCTTGCAGATGTTGATGCCCAAGAAGAACCGGATTGCCATCTATGAACTCCTTTTTAAGGAAGGGGTGATGGTTGCCAAAAAAGACGTCCACATGCCCAAACACCCCGAGCTGGCAGACAAGAACGTTCCCAACCTTCACGTCATGAAGGCCATGCAGGTATGGCGCGGGACTCACGGGGAGGGGTTTGCCTCTGGCAAGGAGCCGGCTGCCGACTGAACTGTCTCTGTCCTGCAGTCTCTCAAGTCTCGAGGCTACGTGAAGGAGCAGTTTGCTTGGAGACATTTCTACTGGTACCTCACGAATGAGGGCATCCAGTACCTCCGAGATTACCTGCACCTACCTCCGGAGATCGTGCCCGCCACCCTGCGCCGCAGCCGTCCCGAGACTGGCAGGCCTCGGCCCAAAGGTGTGTAACCTGGATGCCCCGAGAGCCTCTTCAGAGACTGCTTTTGGGCGAGCATTGGTTGTGTGTTTGTTTTGGAGATGGGGTCTCGTGAAGCCCAGATGGGCCTTGAACTCCTTGCGTGGCCGGCGGCGTGACCTAGAATCTTTGAGGTGGCATTTAGCTTGTTTTCATGGCTACAGCCTCCCCCAATGCCTGCATGGGACCTGTCCAGCAGGAAGAAGTGGTGCTGAGCTCAGAGCAGAGCTGTTTTATCTGTGTGGGAAAGAAACGTTTTGTGTATTGATTTGGCGTGGGGAACAGACATGGGTAGGAGAAGCCAGTTGTGTTCATGCATGGCCTGAGAGGACAGGCTTCTGTGTCAGTCTGCAACCTCCCAGGTCCCTGAGATCATTGCTAGATGGCAGTCACTTGAACATGGTAGCTGCAGGCTGCAGTGACAGGGTAGAGAGATTCCTGAACACAGTTGGGTTTGCCTGGAGAGGGCTTAGCCCAGGAACTCGGGCAGAACCGCCTAAGGTATTCTAGCAGCTAGGGTGTCTATCTCTGCTGCACATTTGGAGTCCCCCCAGGGGAAACCAAGTTTGTGAGGGGGCCAACCATGGTGCGCACCTTTGATTGACCCCAGCCCTCGGAAGGCAGGGATGCCGTTGAGTTTCAGGACAGCCAGGGCTATACAGTGAGATTTTGTGTCACATAAAGTCAGTCAGTAAAAGTCAAAAGTTAGTGGCAGTAACTTGAGCGTTTTGAGTCAGGGTTTCTCTGGCTGTCCCAGAACTTACTATGTAGATCAGGCTGGCCTCAGTCTCAGAAAGATCCGCCTGCCTCTGCTTCCTGAGTGCTGAGATTAAAGGCTGTGCCACCACACCCCACCTTCCAGGTGACAACACTAATCCCAGAGCTCAGGAAGCAGGCCAGCGAGGGCTACAGAGCAATACCCCGTCTCAGAAACATGTTAGGTGGCTATGTGCTGAATAGATGCCTTTGAGGCGTACGTGGGAGGCCAGGGGAAACTGGAAGGCCTGTGGAAGTGTGGAGACAACTTTGAAAGCTGGGTCTTGGGGCTGGGGATTTAGCTCAGTGGTAGAGCGCTTACCTAGGAAGCGCAAGGCCCTGGGTTCAGTCCCCAGCTCCGAAAAAAAAAGAACAAAAGAAAGAAAGAAAGCTGGGTCTTTTCCCCACGAAATCTGAGATCAAGTTCAGGTCTCCAGGATTTCATAGTACCTTGCATGGAGTGAACTGTTACTGGCTACTTGGTTCTGGTTTCTTTTTTGGTTTTTGGATGCGGGGTTTCTCTGGGTAGCCCTGGCTGTCCTAGAACTCACTCTGTAGACCAGGCTAACCTCAGACTGGAGATCTGCCTTGTCTTTGCCTCCTGAGTGGATTAAAGGCATGTACCACCACCACTCAGATTGTTTTAATCAAGATGTGAGGAAGCAAAATACTGGTGGTGACAAGTTCTGGTGGGTTTGTGGCACTGATTTGCGTCTGAAGAGTTGGTACTGTCACAGTCTGACTGCCAGAGAAGGCTGGGAGCCCACTGTGCTGCCAGTCTCCTGCTCCTTAGTCATTTGCTGCCCTGCACTCACAATATAATTTGGTTTCTGTAGGTCCAGAGGGTGAGCGGCCTGCAAGATTCACAAGAGGGGAGGCAGACAGAGACACCTACAGAAGGAGCGCTGTGCCCCGTGAGTATCTCCTCCTCTCTGCGTGGGGCTGAACTCAGCTTCTAAGCTAGCCCTGGGTGGAGTGCGGTCCTTGTGCCAAGGTGGCCAGGAGGTCCTTGGTGTGGGACTGAAGGCCTGTAAGCCGGAACACGGCCTATTGATAGAGCTGAGCTAACATCCCTTGGGAGAGCGGGAGCCCATGCTCTCTGCCGTCCCTGTGGACTCTAGCTTTTGACAATGCTTGCCTTGAGCCTGCTGTGCGCCAGGCACCTGTGGGGAGCCGAGAACAAGAACAGCCCTGTGATGCTCTTGTCACTGAGCTTGTATTTCGTACCCACTGGGGAGGACACTGCAGTTTTCAGGTGCCTTAGAGAAGCAGGCTCACAGAAGTGAGGGTTAGGTGAACACCTAGAAGACCCAGTGGGGCTCTCCAGAGAGACACGGGGAAACCTGGGCTGTGGGGTGGGTGTGCACCAAGCCGTCCTTTTCTGCACTCTGCTTGGAGGTGAACACAGGGCCTATGGTGTGAAGGAGACAGAGTGGTCTCCAGTTCTGTTGGCCCTGGCTCACCCACTGATACAAACTGAATCGAGGGTGGTGTTGTTTGGCTGCTGATGCATTGCATTTAGCCCTGAAGTGTTTGAACATCTCACCTCATTTCCTTCACTCTTTGACCTCTCACGATGCTTTCTTATTCCCGCCTGCGCCAAGCCTTGTGGTTTGGGTCTCGGTGGTCAGAGCAGCTTTTCTGGAGGAGGGATGGTTAGCAAGTTGGTCTCTGCCTAGCACACACAGTTAATGAGTTTGGAAGGTGACTAAGGGGCATCTGAGTAGTGGGGGGAGAGGCAAGCCGTGTTTCCCACTGCCAGGGTGCGTGGTGAGGTGACTTCCTCGCTACCCAGAGGTCAGATCGTACATGACTCAATGCTCTTTCCAGCTGGAGCTGACAAGAAAGCTGAGGCTGGGGCTGGCTCGGCAACGGAGTTCCAGTTTGTGAGTATCTCCTTCCTGTCTGCTCTTGGTAGTCACTGGGTTCGTGGGGTCTGGGGTGTGATGGCTCCTTTTCCTACCATGTTGGGATCTGTCCTGCACTTTAACAGTGTGTGAACATGTGCAGACGTCATGTCTGTGGCACACTTCATTAACCGATGGCGAGGGCCCAGCCTCTGAATTTTTTTGATGCTGTTTGAACACTTGATGATCCTGCGGGCCCCGGGACGGGCTTGCTCTACCATCAGACTGCCTTCAGTCTGCCTTGGTTTCTCTGTGAAGGGGAACAGTTGCCACTATAAAGGCAGCTAATCCACGTCGCCTGCCTGCCCTAGGGACCGTGGTCTCATGGCGCCCAGTGGCAGGGCTCACAGAGCAGTCTGATGCTCTCAGATCTCACCTGAGGAAAGTGGAGTGTGGGTCCCCTGGGCTGGGGCTTCCTTAGCTTCGCATTGACTGCAGCCGTAGCTCTATTTTACATAGGGAAACTGGCTCAACACTCAGATCCGCTCCACAGCCAGAAGGGGTGGGGCGGGTGGTCTTCTGGATGTTCACTTTTGGGGGTGTCTCTAGTGGGGAGGCCAGAGTGGAAGAAACCCTCCAAGTGGGTGGGGCTGCTGCTAATGCTCCTTTGCTTTGTCTTGCAGAGAGGGGGTTTCGGTCGTGGACGTGGTCAGCCACCTCAGTGAAGTTGGAGATTATGTTGTGTTGAATAAACTTTAAAGAAAAACGTGTTCACTCGTGTTGTAGCCTACAGGGGACTGGTTCAAGGGTCAGTGTGTGAATGGAGTGAAACTTGCTTGGATTTGGGGGTGTCCTGGGCGGTCCTGTTCTTAGCCTGGCCCAGTTAGCATCTCTGTCCCTGCAGAGTGGCTTCTCTGCGGGAATGTGCCTCCGAGGTCAGGATTTGGGGCTTCTACCTCAGACCAGCCATGCTGGATGCTGCCTTCTGGAGAGGGAGGTCCCAAGCACAGGAAGGAGCTTCAGGGCAGCTTTGAACTTGGACCCTCCCTTTCACTTGTGGCCTGTACTAGAGTAGTGGGTACTGGGCTTTTTTAATGCTAAGGGTATAAGCTCAGCAGAGGAACATATGCCTAGGAGAGGCCTTGGATTCGAACCCTGGCTTGAACTTGGTAGGTTCTGCTTGGGTTTGTAAGACTGGATTCTTCTATTTCCGGGCTTGGAAATTAAGTTGCTGGAGTCCTTACTGGGGCACCTGGGGGTGTGTGTGTGTGTGTGTGTGTGTGAAGGGGTCTTCAGTGATGTCAACTAAGGTACAAGAAACTGAGAGATGGAAATCTTGAGGTGCAGGCAAGTGATGTCCCAGTTGACTACAGCATACATCCATCATGGCTCCAGAAGGTAGCCTGGTTGTGGTTGAGTGGGCATAGGGACCTGATCAGTCACTGACCACCAGGGTTGGGGCAGGGTGGGAATGGTTGTTGGGAAAGTGCCCCGGATAGGTTCAGTCAGAAGGGCAACTCAAGCAAGTGCATCTAAGGATTGGGATCTGTAGGGCCAGGGCCAGCATTCTAAACCTGTAACTGGACTCAAGTCACCCTCGGTCCTGGTAGCCCTTAGCTGTTTGGACCACTAGGTGGCAGTGGGTGAGTCTTAAAGTGCAGTTGGATTTTAAGCCCTAGGCTTTGGAACCTGAACATTGCAGTTTATTTGGAGATGGTAAACAGTTCCTGCCTTAACTCTAGTACAAAAGTTTGTATCGGGCCTGCTCCAAACCCTAATTTACAAGACAAAACAGAATCTTGGCAAAGCATGAAGATAAGAGACTGAATCCCAGAACTAGGGAGCAGAGGCGGGCGGGTCTGTGAGTTTTATTCTACACAGTGAGACTTTCAAAAAACTCCAAAATGGTGGTCTGTGTTTTAAGATCACCCCCAAACTGTCTTAGCATCTCAGCCTTTCCTGGGCTGATGATAGATGTGTGCCGTCAGATGTAAGAAAATCTAGGATCACCCTCAGACTGGGAGAAGCTTCAAGGCTGTAAGCAATTCTCGGTCATGGTTGCTGTCCCTTGCTAGTCTTTTTTTTTTTTTTTTTTTTTTTTTTCCTTTTTTTCAGAGCTGGGGACTGAACCCAGGGCCTTGCGCTTCCTAGGCAAGGGCTCTACTACTGAGCTAAATCCCCAACCCTTTGCTAGTCATTTCTTAGTGGCTCAGGGATATGTGTTCTGAATACTTTGGCTCATGCCTGTGATCACTGGGGTAGAGGCAGATTCAGAAGTTCAAAGCCAACCTTTGCTACATAGGTTTGTGGCCTGGCTAGACAATTTGCCCTGAAGCACCTTGGGTAAAAATCCAAACCCAGGTGGGCAGTGGCAAATGCCTCTTTCCTTTTTTTTTTTTTTTTTTTTTTTTCCCGGAGCTGGGGACTGAACCCAGGGCCTTGCGCTTGCTAGGCAAGTGCTCTACCGCTGAGCTAAATCCCCAACCCCGGCAAATGCCTCTTAATCACAGCACTGAGAGGCCTGCCTGCTTAGGGCAGATCTGGAACAGGTAGTTCCAGGATAGCCAGGTCTGCACAGAGAAACCCTATCTACAAAACTCAACCTAAGAACCTGCTTTGTAACACTAAATACCAGGTATTCTCCAAACTTAAAAAGAAACAAACCGGGGCTGGGGATTTAGCTCAGTGGTAGAGCGCTTACCTAGGAAGTGCAAGGCCCTGGGTTCGGTCCCCAGCTCCGGAAAAAAAAAAAAAAACAAACCTTGAGGGTAGGGGGACAGGTAGTGGTTGGGCAGGGCACACTTGTGTGAGGTCACTTAAGGAGGGTGGGCTAAAGTCAGCAAGATCCCAAAACCAAAAGGTCAATGAGATGATTGGGTAGTTCATCAAGCCAGTGGGTCTCCGTTCACCTCAGGTTCACTGAGTGCTAGGAGAAAACCAGCTTGTCAGCTTCTGAAAGTTGTCCTTTGACCTCCACACATGTGCACTGTACATGCTCGACTGTCCCATTCGTATGTAGTAAACAGTTGAAAAAAAAATACTATGTGTTCAGGAGCTGGAGAGATGGCGCATCGGTTTGGAGCACTGGCTGCTCTTCCAGAGGTCCTGAGTTCAATTCCCAGCAGCTCACAACTGTCCATAACGTCAGTTCCAGGGGATCCCTTACATGCACAGTCATACATGCAAGCTAACTTAAATATTCAAATATTGTTACCACCATAAAGGGTTAATAATGGCAGCGAATGTATTGATTAGCTTAGCTTGCTCATTTATATACATATCCCATATACCACCCATATTATCCCCGTGCTCACAAATGGACATAATTATTTACCAGCTAAAAAGATAACTGGGCTGATGAAATGGTTAGGTGGCAGGACCAGAGTACCCATGTTGGGTGACATTCAAGTGGATGTAACTTCAGCTTCAAGGGGTCTGCGCCCTATTCTGGCGTCTGCATTCACTGAGCTAGAGTTTATTGTGCAGACCAAGGTGGCCTCCTTCTAGAGGTGAGACAAAAGTCACTCACAGGCTGACCTGGAACTTCCTATCCCTCTCCTGGTACCTCTCTAGGGCTGGAATTATAGGTCTGGGCCACCAGGTCAGCGAGAGAGCAGGAACTAGCAGAAACTGTCTCAAAACACTGAAGCCCTCACTCCAGTATCAAGGGAAGACAAGACTCTCAGGCCGGCCATTGGCTGCTCTGGCCGCCAAGTGGTCATGGTGAGGTACTGCGTCGGGGAACTCAGCGAGAAGGGGAGGGGAATCCGTCATTCTCTCGGGTTTAGGAGAGGAAACTAGGACAGAATGGGGACATGGCTGGGGAGAAGAGGAGAGGTCTTGTTAGGCAGTTCCAGCCGGTGGAAGCCCAGAGGCCATGACTGTTTGAAACGGCTTTATTGGTAGCCTGTGGTAAATGTATGGCCCGTGTCCAGAGGAGCAGCCACTCGAGAAATACGCCTTGTCTGCTTGATGGGCACATCAAAGGGGCCATTGTGAGACAAAGGGCATCGTTAGAGAGGACGAAATATGCAGTGGGAGAGGAGACCAAGCTGAGGGACTGCCAAGGGCTTCCACATGGAGAGGAGTTCCCAAGAGAACGGGTGTTTGGGAGCTGTGAAAAGAAAGGGCTCGAAGTTGTTAGGTCCAAGCTGGCGGCCTGGGTACGCTGTGATGTCTTTCCGGTCTGCGCGCTCGTTCTCTCTCTCTCTCTCTCTCTCTCTCTCTCTCTCTCTCTCTCTCTCTCTCTCTCTCTCTCTCTCTCTCTCTCTCTCTCTCTCCATTAGACAGTTTTTCCTTGCTATTCTAAAAACTCTCTGGTTGAGATAGCTCTCTCTGCTAGTAAAAATTCTAAAAGCTATCTAGACAGCAGCTCATGGGTTTTCTGACCAAAGTCAGAAAGGCTGTTATAAAGAATGATTGGATCTTCCAACCAAGTGAGAAATCCTGTTAGAAAAAATTCTCTAAGGGCTGTTTTCGCTCTCCAGAGATCTCTGGGTAGAGAAGATTCTAAAGGACCTACTAATTCATCTCATGCGGACCAAAAGCCCAGTTGTTTTTTGTTTTTTGTTTTTTTTTTTTCCGGAGCTGGGGACCGAACCCAGGGCCTTGTACTTGCTAGACAAACGCTCTACCACTGAGCTAAATCCCCAAACCCCAGTATTTTATTTACATATCAGTTTGGTCATTTATTTCAGGTTTCCTTTTGATGAACCTATGAACCAACATCCCGGAACCCCAGCCCTTGATTTTTAGGAGAGAGCAAGTGCACATTTTCTCTTGACATTGTAAGAGAACTCAGATCCGTCTGCCTCTGTCAAGCACAGACAATAAGCTAGCTGGGTGGGACCCTGCCCTGAAGTTACCATTTCCACCCTGCGTGGGCCCAACCTTGCTCTGTCCTAGGCTGACCCTGAACTCAGGAATCCATCTGCCTTTGTAAGAGTAAACAAAAACCTTAGCTACATGGGATTATCTTTGATCACCACACCTTAAATCTCTTTATCTCCTTCATTAGTAATTTTCTACCAAGGAGGTTCACAGTGCAGCTGCGTTTGTCCTTTGCATTCATGAAGTTCCTCATGTAATTCATATAACATCTTCGTTTTTCAGAGTTGAGAAATTACGTATTTTTGAACTCATGTATTTAGAGTTCTTTCCCACAGCCTTACAGTCTGTCCAGAAGGTCCCACTGTTTTGCTGATATATAGCCACACCCTCGACTACTGGATTTGCGCTGTTTCTGATTATTATGGAGTCATTAACGTTAAGAGGGAGGACGCTCCTCGGAAGGAAAAAGTCTTGCACTGCTAGTACTGGGTCCAGAAAATATGCACATTATCACGCAGACAAGCCTTACATGACAGCCCCTATTGACACTCCTGGAGGCTCACACCGGGGGCCCTGTCCCAGGGGCAGAAACTATGTCGTTCTATCCCCACCAAGGCCACACCGGGCTTGGCAAGGGACTGAGAAGGCCCCAAAGCAAAATCTATAAATCAAACGGGACTCTAAAATTCTGAGTTCTCACAGGAAGCATCAATGTACATAATTCTATTTTTTAATTGGATTTTTAAATTTACATTTCTATTGGATATTTTTAAATTTATGTTCCAAATGTTATCCCCTTTCCCGGTTTTCTGTCCATAAAACCCCTATCCCATCCCACTTCCCCCTGCTTCCATGAGGGTGCTCCCTCACCAACCCACCACCCCTTCTTACCTCCCTGCCCTGCCATTCCTTTACACTGTAGGGTCGAGCCTTGGCAGGACCAAGGGCTTCACCTCCCATTGGTGCCCAACAAGGCAATTCTCTATTACATATGCTGCTGGATCCATGGGCTGGTCCATGTGTACTCTTTGCATGGTGGTTTAGTCCCTGGGAGCTCTGGTTGGTTGGTATTGTTGTTCTTATGGGGTTGCAAGCCCCTTCAGATCCTTCAGTCCTTTCTCCAACCCCTCCAATGGGGACCCCGTTCTCAGTTCAGTGGTAGTTGCAAGCATTTGCCTCTGTATTTGTCGTGTTCTGGGTGAGCCTCTCAGGAGACCGCTGTATCAGGCTCCTGTCAGCAATAGTTTGTTTTTGAAGACATATTGTCTGTGTATGTGTGAATGCCGGTGTGTGATGCCTACAGGATCCAGTAGGTGTTAGACCCCCTGGGACTGGAGTTACGGTGGTGGTGACCCACCTCATGGGTGCTAGGGACCAGGCCAGGGTCCTCTACAAGACTACTAAGTGTTTTTATTTTTTTATTTTTTTTTATTTATTTTTTTTTTTTTGGTTCTTTTTTTCGGAGCTGGGGACCGAACCCAGGGCCTTGTGCTTCCTAGGTAAGCGCTCTACCACTGAGCTAAATCCCCAGCCCCCTACTAAGTGTTTTTAACTGCTGAGCCATCTCTCCACTGCCTGTTTCAATCCCTTTCCTCTTTGGGACAGGGTCCCATGTAGCCTAGGCTAGCCTCAAACTTGCTGTGTAGCCAAGGATGATGGCCTTGAGTTCCTGATCTCCCTGCTTCTCTCTCCTCGGTGCTTGGATTACTGCCATTACGTAGTTTATTTGGAATCTAGAGTTTCATTCATACCAGGCAAATAAGCTACACCTACACCCCCCCCCCCCCCAGCACTCACTACAGTTTTAAATTGTATTTTGCTGTTGCTGATAATGTCTGGTGCTTCCTGCTTACTGGTCACGCGTTCATTTTCAGGAGCTACTATCACCTCTACAGCGAGACTTTTTTTGTCTTTTCTTTTTTTCGGAGCTGGGGACCGAACCCAGGGCAAGCGCTCTACCACTACAGCGAGACTTTTTAAAATTTTACTTTATTGGTGTTTTGGCTGTGTGTGTATAAATGGCCGTGTGAAGGAACTGGAGCCACAGACAGTTGTGAGCTGCCACGTGGGTGCTGGGGATTGAACCAGGGTCCTCTGGAAGAACAGCCAGTGCTCTTAACCGCTGAGCCATCTCTCCAGCCCCTTCATTTAGGTATTTTTAAAAAGTTACGATGTGTGTGGATACACACACACACATAGAACACATGTGGTAATTGTGGAAGTTGGTTCTTTCCCTTCACTATGTGGGTGCCAGGGATCTAGCTCAGGTTGTCAGGCTCATGCGTGGCCTTTTGAAACTGACACCTCTTGGGCCCCTCTAGACTATTAATGAGTATACTACATACAAAATAAGTAAAAGAGGTAATGGGGGCCAGTCAGATGACCCAGTAATGTCATTTGCAGCCAGGCCTCACCACTTACGTCGTCCAGTTTTCTGGTTGTGTGGTGGGAGGAAAAAGATTCCTATAACTTGCCCTCTGACCTCACAGAAGCAATCACCGTGCACACACCTGCCCCCACACATGAATAAATAGTTTGGGATCTATTTATAAATCTTGAATTTCGGGGTTGGGGATTTAGCTCAGTAGTAGAGCGCTTGCCTAGGAAGCGCAAGACCCCGGGTTCGGTCCCCAGCTCCGAAAAAAAAGAACCAAAAAAAAAAAAAAAAATCTTGAATTTCCCGACAGAATTTCCTAAACGTTTGCACATGTTTTTTTAACGGTGCCAATTTTGATGCGGGAGTGCTGTACCCCACTTTTGCGTCCTCCAAGAGGGTCAATCCCAATGTATAGTCACTGCCAGAAACGGTATTTCACGATTTATGTACGCGTTCTGTGCACACTGTCTCCCCTTTTCTGCTCCTCCTGTTTAAGAGGATGCGTTTCTTTTCTTTTCGTCCCTTTTTAAATTTTCTTTTGCAGTGTTGGGGTTCGAACCCAGTCCTCAAGCATGCCAGGCAAGTGGTCTGGCCCTGAGCTTCACTCCTAGGCAGCTTTTGCCTTTTTTGCACAAAAGGCCGCAGGATGCACAAGCGTCCTGACAGCTACCAACTGACCGCAAAGAGCAAACAAGACACACGCCCCGCCCCACTCCTGATCCCCGGCAGCTAAGGCTGACGGTCTGCGGCGAGGCACAGCAGACCGGTGCTGCCACTCTCCTGGTCATCTGAGCCACGCAACCTTGGATCAGGCTGGGCCGCTCACCCGGTGACCTTAGGCGGGCCTCTGCTCTCTGCCCAGCAGCGCCCAGGACCGTGGGGTCTCGAGTGGCGCCCACACACCGCGCTTCACCGGGCTTCCGGCGGCCCTAGCCCTACGCTATGTGCGTAGTGGCCGCGCTGGCCCCCCGCGGCCTTCAGTGCACACACTCTTTTGCGCCGGGCGCGATTCCCGACGCCAGCTGCGCTGCGCACGCGCGGCCGTCCCGCGGTCCCGCGTGCCCTTACGCAGCTGACGCAGCGCGTCCAAAATGGCGGCGCGGTCGTCGTCGGGGGCGGCGGCGGTAGAGGGGGCGGCGGCGGTGGCGACGGCGGCCGTGACGGCGGCGCGGAGCTTGGGCCGGGGGCAATGAGGCTATCCCGCCGCGGAGCCGTGTAGCGGACATACAGACTCTCCTCCCCGCCCTCTCGACCGAGCCTGGGGCGCGCGCGCGCGCGGCCGTCCGCAGCAGGCTCCCCTCCCTCGACTCCGAGGCCCCGCACGGCACCCCCCCAACCCGGGTCCGGAGGATGATGAAGCTCAAGTCGAACCAGACCCGCACCTACGACGGCGACGGCTACAAGAAGCGGGCCGCGTGCCTGTGCTTCCGCAGCGAGAGCGAGGAGGAGGTGAGGCGCCGGGGCGGGGGGTCGGGGACGCCCGATGGGGTTTCCGGAGGAGAAGGGGGATGGGGAGGGGAGCGGAGAGGGCCCGAGGCAGGGGCATGCCGCCCGGCGGCGGGTCATCGGAGGCCAGCCGCCGTTCACCCGGGCAGCGGCTCGGCGCTGGGCAGCTCGGCACACGTGCATGGGGCGCAGGCCGCCCTTTGTGGCGGAGCGGAGGGCCGCTCCCTCCCACAGGGTTGCGGCTGGCCGAGGGGAGGTGGCTGCGGGCGAGCCCTGGTAGTGACAAGCCAGGGCCAGCCGTTTGATTCTAACGTTGAGCTGATGAGCCCGTGTGGTGGAGCCTGAAAAGAAAGGGCATTGGACACCGTTGTTGTTGTTGTTGTTGTTGTTGTTGTTGTTGTTGTTGTTGTTGTTGTTGTTTTGTTGTTATTGACGGAAAAACTTCACGAACATCAAAAGCTGTATTTATGAAGATCTTTATCCCGACGTTCCTCTGCAGTTCCCAATAGGGATGACTCGTAGGGGATGCTAGGGAAATAGACAAATTTAGAGTTTTGTTTCTTTTTCCTTAAGGAACTTAAAAAAATAATTTTCGGCTTCACAAAGCCATTTCTGTGGTGATGAAGGGAGAATCAGGAAAGGCGCATGGTTTTTAAATCCACAAAGAATAGCTGCTTTGGAAATTCATAAAATGCCTGTGGGGACACACTGCTGTCGTGTGCACGGTGGGAAGATGCTTGAAACAATGAAGGGCAGTGAAACAGTGTGTTTCATCTCAGCCCTCGGCGGTGGGTTGTGGTGGCAAGCCTGCAGTACAGTGCGTCGTGTTGAAATGGGCGACAGGAACTTGACCCGTTAGTTATGAAAAGCTCTGATGAAAGGGGACGGATGAACTGCCAGGAATCACTGTCTGGAGATATTTAGGAGAAGGAGGAGAAGGAGGAGGGAATTTAAACGAAATGACCGCCTGAAGAAAATCAGTGAAAGCATTCTTTGTGCTGTTGAGGGATTGCAAAACAGGAGTTTTGGAAACGTATACTTTGTTACTTTTCCTTCATTACACAGATCTCCCCAAGGGGCGCAGTTCGTAAGCAAGGTCGTATGATGAGCGATGAGCGGGCTTTAGAATACATACAGTAAAACTGTCAGTGGTGAAGGCTGTTCTAGAAGCTTTGTTCTCTTCACTGTCATATGGGAAGTCAGATGGGATCCGGGAAACGGGAGGAAAACTAATTAGCATAATACCGTGCCTCTCTACAGTACTGTGGTTAGGTCCTTCCATGTTCTAAGTAGAAGGTTGTGTAATTTAGTCACGTGAATACAGCAAGATCTTTGGTTTTAAAAAGATCATCCTAGAGGTGAAAATGTATTTTGGATGAATACTGGACACTTAAGGTCCTTAAGAAAGGAACAACTGATTTTCCAATTTTGGTTAAACGTTTTATAATGGACTGAAGGCAGCTTTGATGTCCACCCTTGCTTGTGTGTTTTGACCACCTATTTATTGCCTTGTGCAGGTCAGACCAGGCATAGGACTTGATTTTTAGGAGCTTAAGATTTTAAACTGTTACTAGAAGGATTCAAGCATTTGCTTTGTGGTGGAGTTGCCTTTACTGAATTTCTTTTTGCATACTGGCTAAGGAGCAGAACAATCATGCTGGTCTTGAATGACAGATTCCAGTGGCTGTTGGAGTCAGAGTTTGGTAAGAACAAGAATGTTAACAGACCCGGCGGGTGTTGGACTTGTTCTGTTCAGTGAAACAAACAGGCTTTAAATGAAGAACCCACGAAGGTACAGCGTCTGTTAGGTGGGATTTACAGGTCAACACCTGTCTACCCAGAGCGGATCTTACAGTCTCGGTCCAGAGGGATTTTGGACCACAAAGTGATCTCTAAGGTACTGTTTAACGCTCAGATTATGTAATTGTGTTGGAAGGGAAGGGATGTGTTAGTTCCAGGGAAACTTCTGCGTTCTCAGTAGTGTGCCAGAGATTGAAGTTGGCTGCAACCATTGTGGGCAAAGAAAATTCCCACTGAAGAGGCATTCAGTCCTTTTTTTTTTTTTTTAAATGGGCACTATGGCTTTAATCAAGACAGACTTGTTTACAGACTGTTACTAGCACAGAGCAGCAGTAATGTAAGTGTAAATGGGACCTTGATTGTTAAATTTAAGTAGCCATTGTCAAGAAACATACATCAGTTATGAAGAAAGAGATGAAAACATTGGGGATGGAGAGATGGCTCAGCGGTTAAGGGCACTGGCTGCTCTTCCAGAGGTCCTGGGTTCAAATCCCAGCAACCACATGGTGGCTCACAACCATCTGTAATGGCATCTGATGCCCTCTTCTGGTGTGTCTGAAGACAGAGATAATGTACTCATATAAATAAATAAATGGTTAAAAAAAGAGATTAAAACATTAAAAGAAAAGTAGACTGAAAATCACTCAGCACCAGGAAACTGACTTAGTTCCAGGTCAAGCAGTGAGAGCATCCGAGCCCATCCAGGCTGGGACACTAGTCCTTAGCACAGCTACTGAGCTCTCCCTGAAGGTGACCATGGGAAAAACAGATAAGAGAAAGCTCAGAGCTCAGAGCTCAGAGAGGGAGACACAGGAAAACCTCTGCAGCTACACGGTGCCGTGAAGTCTTTCTTCCAAACTTGTGGCTGTTTTTTCTGTTGGTAAATTGAAATTAACAGGGAAAAAAAGTCCCCTGCTTATGGGTACTACTAGCTGTCCCTAACATTTCTGTAAATGGGCATTCGTGATAGCTGACATAGTTGCCGAGGTGCTATGACATGGTGCCCTGAATTATTGCTGTACCCAGCAGCTGTTCCCCCCTCCCCCCCACACGTGGAATTTCATGCTCGTGAAGACTCTGTTGTACTTAGTCCCCTGTCTGTCTCTCAGTCCTGTCACGGTGGACCTTAATTCAACACGAGACTCTAGTTCAGATAGGATCACTCTGTGCGTGTACATGCACGAGTGTGAGAGGGAGGGAGGGAAAGAGGAGGGGGAGGGAGGGAGGGGGAGGCGGATTCAGAACCATGAGAATACATTGTGTAGTCGCTAATCTTTGTGTAATATAAAAGCAGTATTTTGTTTTCTTTTCCTTTTTCCGGAGCTGGGGACCGAACCCGGGGCCTTGTGCGTGCTAGGCAAGCGCTCTACCACTGAGCCAAATCCCCAGCCCCATAAAAGCAGTATTATACAAACACTGCAGATGTGTGTTATGAAGAAATGGCTGCTTAGGCACATGCAGACCGGAGAGCTGAGCAGCTTCTGGAGGAGGGGTTGGTACACACAGACCCACCCTCTAGTGTTTTCCGGTTTTTATCCCGTTTAGAGGCAAGGCCTGCGGACAGTTCGTTCATTATGTGGGTGGCACAGTAAGGAAAGTCAGCTTATAATTCAGTTCTTCCTTTGGTTTGTTTTCACTTGGGTTGATAGCTGTTTTAGAGACATTTAGAAGCCCCGGGCTGGCCTTGAACTCCTGATCTTCCTGCCTCCAAGTCTTAAGTGGGGGAACACTGCTCAGTGGGAATACTTAGAGACTTCTTTTTTCCTCCCCTTCAGAGCTGAGTGAACCCAGAGCCCCTTGCATTTTATGCAACTGCTCTGCCGCTAAGCCACACCCACAGCCCACAGTTCTTTTTGTTTTTTAAGATTTCTTTATTTCATGTATGTGAGTACACTGTCACTCTTCTGACACACCAGAAGAGGGCATCAGATCCCATTACAGATGGTTGCAAGAATTGAACTCAGGACCTCTGGAAGAGCAGTCAGTGCTCTAACCGCTGAACTACCTCTCCAGTCCTGTAGCTATTTTTGTATTGTTTTTATATTATACAAAGATTAGCAACTGTACAAATGTACTCTTACGGTTTTGAATCCGCCATATCCTTCAGAAATTGGGCAATGCAGATAGATCATCTTGTCTCATTCAACTTTGTCTCCTAAGCCTTCCCAGGGAGGTGGCTCTTGTCCAAACCTCTGATGACGGGGAGGACTTGTGTGTCTCTAACTCCCCAGTGGGAGGGCTGAGGAGTGTCTTTAGGAGTGGACAGTGATGGACGCTGACCTCTGAGAAAGGTCATTAGTGCTGAGTGCGTACCAGGGGACGTCCAGTGCCTGGCAGAGTCAGGGCAGCCAGCACCTGAGGGTCAGTGTTAGCGCAGTGAGTCTTAGCACATTGTTTGCTGTATTTGTGTGTGCGTATTGGGGCCGCCGCCTGCCATGGCCTGGAGCAGAGGCCAGAAGACAGGTATCAATGCTTGTCCCCACCGTCCTGAGGGAGGGTTTCTTTGCTGCTAGGAAGGCCAGGCTAGTCAGCCTCACACTCGGGGATGCTCCTGTCTCCACTTCCCGGATCTGCAAGGCACCCCATCTGGCTTTCTATGAGTTTGAGGGGTCTTTGACACCTCAGATGCTTTCTCCAAGGACTCCCTAGCCTTTTGTTCCTTAAAAGAGAGGTCACCACCTAAGGGCTTTCTTTCTGTGGTGAGTGCCAGGCGTGCCTGGTGGGTTGCTGTGTGGAATTTTCTCAGACTCTAGAGCTTACCAAGTCGATGGGGAGTGGACTGACTCTGGGGATCCTCAGGGGGTACAGACTCTGGTGGCCTGAGTGTTTGTCTCCGAAATCCCCCAGAGAGATAGGGTAGGACGTCAGTGCAGACCACACCTTCCTGCAAATAAAACACCAGGGCAGCCTCTGGGCGACCACAAAGGGCTTCAGCCAGCTGTGACTAGTGGGGAGAGTGTGCTGGGTGTCTTGCCTGGTGTCCAGCAGGACATGGTTCTCAGGTCACAGTGGGGGCATGTCCACTTTTCATTTCTCTAAAGCAGTGCGGGGGGGGGGGCTTTGCTCTGATTTCCCCTCCTTCCCACCGTGTGGGTGTGGTCCAAGGTCATACCGTATGTCCTTTCTTGTTGGGTTAGTCTTTCTTCTTCACACGGTCTTAACTCTGTGGTCTAAGATGGCCCCTTAACTCAGCGGGGAGACCAGGATGGTCTTGAGCTCTCACTGCTCCTGCTCCACCCAGCCTTCCACACTGGGATAGATTGCAGGTGCTCACCACAAAGGCTGCCGTTTAGAACTACTCCTTGCCCTAGTCCTACTTTCTGTTTCTAGATGATTCTTATTTCCCAATCACAAGTTACACATCTGCCATGTGCAAGACATGGCTTTCTTCATCACCTGGTGCAAGTTAGAAGGGTCTTTCTTTAGGAGTACTTCCTTTTGAGATACGGTTTTGCTGTGCAGTCCTGGCTGTCCTGGAACTCCCCCTGTAGACCAGGCTGGTCTCGAACTCAGAGACCTACCTGCCTCTGCTTCAGGAGTGCTGGGACTAAAGGTGTGTGCCACTGTGCCCAGCTGGGAATACATTTGTTTTATCATTTCTACTTCTTGAGGGGTGGGCGGAGTGAGACAGAGACAGACAGACTGACTGACCGTGTGTGTGTGTGTGTGTGTGTGTGTGTGTGTGTGTGTGTGTGTGTGTGTGTGTGTGTTTACGACGGAGGCCACAGGTCACCTGTCACTCAGTTGTTGTCCACCTTATATTTTGCTGTTTTTTTTTTTTTTTTTTGGTTCTTTTTTTCGGAGCTGGGGACCGAACCCAGGGCTTTGCGCTTCCTAGGCAAGCGCTCTACCACTGAGCTAAATCCCCAACCCTTGCTGTTTGTTTTTGAGCCTCACTGGTCTGGAGCTCACTGTAAAGGTTAAGCTGCCCGTCAGCGAGCCTCAGAGCCGCCTGGGCTAGGATGGTGAGCGCGTGCACTGTGCACTGTGCACCGTTGGTACTCATTATCAGTTAAGCTGTTCCCTAGGCATGCATTTGTGTGTGTGTGTGTGTGTGTGTGTGTGTGTGTGTGTGTGTGTTGTGTACACACATCTCTTTCTCTCCCCACACACATGTGTCTACACATATAATCTGCACATGTATAGTGAGGGTGTGTGTAAGAAAGTATATTGTTATGTAGTTCATAGTCTGCACATATAGTGAGTGTGAGTGTGTGTGTGTAAGAAAGTATTTTGTTACGTATTCAGATCCTCAAATCCTGGCTCCACACTCAGGCGATCCTCTTGCCTCTCTAGATGAAATCATAGGAGTGCATCACCAGGCCCAGTTCCCGTGGACGCTTACAAAGCCAACTCTCTACCTGTGTCTGTCCTTTCCTGCCTACCCAGCGGACCCCTCCCACAGTGAGGGACCCCTCCCTCCATCCTGCGCTGTTCTCCACCATCACTGAAGCCATCTGTGCAGATCGTCCTAAACGTTTTCAAAATCCAGTAACCAGCTCGCACTTCTCATGTTACTTGATCTTTGTTTCTTCTCTTCTGATTTTTCTCTTTCTCTTCCTTTCTTTCTTTTTTTTCCTGTCCTTTTGAGGCAGCTGTGTGCAGCTCAGGCTGGCTTGAGACCCAGCCGTGTATCTGAGCTCTTGAATGTGGACCCTCCTCTCCCACCACATCCAGCTCCTCTTCCTATGAACCTTCGCTTCTCGAGCTTCTGTGGCTTCTCCACCTCTGCTCCTTCTGGATTCCCTCAGTTTTCTGACTTGGTTGCAGTGAGTGAGGGCACAGTCTTGAGCCTCTTCTAAGCAGTTGGGGCTTCACACTGATACTTTCGGGAGCCTATTTTTAGCTCTGAGCACTCCTGAAATCAGGCCTGATGGCCAGCAGTGTACTACTCCATGTTTCCATGTGGGAACCTGAGAGACATCTCAAGTTTCAGGTGCTCACGTGACTTTTATTTTATCTTTTTCACAGGGTTTCACTGTGTAGTCCAGACTGTTTGGGACTTGTGATCCTCCTGCTTCAGCCTCTCAAGGCTGGGATTATTGGCAGGCCTAATGAACTCTGCTTTTTTTTTCCCCCCCGGAGCTGGGGACCGAACCCAGGGCCTTGCGCTTGTTAGACAAGCGCTCTACCACTGAGCTAAATCCCCAACCCCGCTTTTTTTTTTTTTTTTTTTTTTTAAAGTGGGGGCAGGTGGGTTAGAAATTGAATTTAGGGCCTCATGCATATCTTTCACTTCCACTGAGCTCTCATATAACCTCAGCCCTCAAACTGAAATCCTCATTCTATTCTTAAAATCCACAACAGCCAGGTACACAAATCCGCCCCTCATGGCAAAATCAGACTCCGTACACTGAGTAAGAGAGGCCTCCTGTGCTGTGTAGCTCAGGTTGGACACCCTGGGGGTCACCCTAGCCTTCCCTTACTCCATATGCACTTCTAATCTGGCCAGGATCCCAGCTTTAGCCGTCTCTCCCTGACCTTCACTCTGCTGCCATAGCCCAGTCCATTCCTGCTTCTCCCCTGGACTGTCGCCAGGACTTAGCTGGCCTCCCTGCTTCTGGCCTTCCTCCTATGTCATCTCTAACCCAGGAGTCAGATTGTGTCCCTTGTGTGCCGCTGAACCCCCTGCCGTGACTCTGACACACCCGGCCCTTCCTTTTCTCCCCCTGTTCTCCAGCACTTGGCCTCATGTTCTCTCTCTCCCATGTTCCTTACCAGTCTCACTCCCTCAGGCTGGACCTCGACCACCATCTTCTGACCTTCGTTAAGCACAGCAAGGCTGGGCCTGGTAGTGCACTTGGGAGGCAGAGGCCGGTGGATCTCTGAGTCTGAGGCCAGCCTGCTCTACAGAGTGAGTTTCAGGACAGCCAGGGCTACAGAGAAACCTGTCTCTAAATACTCAAAAGAAGCATTACTAAACAACACTGGCCCACTGTCACTGTGCAGACCCACTGCTGCTTTTCCCTCAGCCGCCCCTGGCCACTACATGTAGTGTGTGTTTGTTGACTGGCTGCTCACTCCAGAGGGCAGGCTGGTCCTCGGGACAGGGGCTTGGCTGTTATTATTTTAGCATTTGCTTCTCTGCCTTGGCACTCAGAGTGCAGAGGTTCAGGGTACTGTTTGGTAAATCAGTGAGTGTGTGGGTAAGCCTGAGGAGTCCATCTTTGCCACTGAAGAACTAATAGCCAAAACTCACACGGTTTAGGTGTCCTCCAGGAGCGCGTTAGTGTCCTGTGTTCTTCATCTCTCCATGTGCTCAGATGTCAGTGGGAAGAGCTTTGGTGCTGGCGAGCAGCCGGGGGGAGGGGGTCTTTACACTCGTGCTTTTATTATTTAAGTTATATTTGTACAGGTTCGTGCATGTGACTGCGGGTGCTCAGAGCACAGGTGGCAGCTCCCTCTGGGGCTGCAGGGTCTGGAGCTGCAGGGTCTGGGGCTGCAGGGTCTGGGACTGCAGGGTCTGGGGCTGCAGGGTCTGTGAGCTGCAGGGTCTGTGAGCTGCAGGGTCTGGGGCTGCAGGGTCTGGGGGTGCAGGGTCTGTGAGCTGCAGGGTCTGGAGCTGCAGGGTCTGGGGCTGCAGGGTCTGGGGCTGCAGGGTCTGTGAGCTGCAGGGTCTGTCTGTGAGCTGCAGGGTCCATGAGCTGCAGGGTCCGTGAGCTGCAGGGTCTGTGAGCTGCAGGATATGGGTACTGGCAATCAAACTTGGGTCTCTGGAAGAACAGTGCATGCTTATAAATGCTGGGCCACCTCTAGCCCCAGGGGCGGGGAAGTTTTGAGATGGACTTGCTTTATCATCTGTCCTGTCCTCAACTCATTATGTAGCCGAGGCTGGCCTTGCACCTGCCAGTTCTCTTGTCTTCAGCGTCCTGAGTGCTGGGATTGCAGTCATGTGCCACCAGGCTTAGCGCTTCTCTGGATCTTCCTGGATACCTAAAGGACACAACACAGATTTCTGTCAGATGTTAGACGGTGCCACTAGGAAGGATTTGTGGGGAATTGACACATGGTGTACTAGACCCATAAGCCTGCTGGTGCAGTGCTTGAGGCTGGAGGGTTCCCTTTCTGCTGACAATCTGGAATCTTTTTGTTTTGCTTTGTTTTCATGATGGGTTTCTCTGTAGTCCTGGCTGTCCTGGAACTCACTCTGTAGAACAGGCTGGCCTTGAATTGAACTCACAGAGACCTATTGCCTCTGCCTCCCAAGTGTTGGGATTCAAAGCATGAGCCACCACTGTCCAGAAGGAAACTTTTAAAATATATATTCCTTACTGTGGGGTATGGACATGTGCTTGCGTATCAGGGCAACTTTCACCAGTTGGCTCTCCTTCCATGATGGGGGACCTAGGGATTGAACTCAGGTTGTCAACTTTATTGGAACAAGCCCCAGTATCTGCCGAGCTGGCTCTCCAGCCCAAGAAGCAGTTAGCTTTCCTGTGTGATGTGACCTCTGGCCGTGCACTCTCTCGCCACGGACGTGTTGTGGTTATTAAATGCCTGCCTTTGCTGCTGATTGCCGAGTTGACTCAGGTGCTGGGCTCCTGTTTGGTCGCTTGAGGGAGGGGCCGAGCCGGCTCATGGCTCGTATACACACTGTACTGTGACGCTTTCCCGGAGGGTGTAGCGTGTAGTCTGCCTTCAGCAACAAGGCGAAGCAGGTGAGGCAGGACACACCCTCAGTCACTTGGGAGGTAGAGGCAGGAGGGTCAGGAATGTAGAGCCATCTCAGACTGTCCACAATAGACCAGTTCAAAAGCAAAGAGCAAACAAAATCCCAAGGAGACGAAGCATTTGGATTTTAGTCATAAAGGAAATTAGGAAAATAATCCAGAAAGATTCTAGGTGTAACTGTTTGAGCTGGTCATGGTGGTGCATGCCTTTACCCCAGCGCTTGGGAAGCAGAGAGAGGGCGATCTGAGTTGGAGGCCAGCCTGCAGTATTCCTGAGACACTGTCTGAGATTACCTTTCTGTTAGGCACTACAAGGTTGGTTTGTTTTTTTTTTCCCTCAAAAAGGAATAATTTTTGTTATGGGAAATCGGACAGTGATCTCTAGAAAGAATAGGAACTGGAGGAGGTTTAGACACTACGTGGCATCTGTGTGCAAGGTGAGGTCACTGAATCCGAGGTGTGCTGCTGGGCGGTGGTGACAGGGATTTGGAAGAACCTGAGGATGAGCTGGGATGCGGGGTGGCGTCGGGAGTGTGTGGGGGCGCTGTGGACACTTGGCTCTGTTGGGTTAGTCTAAAGAGGAGCATGCCTGGTCTGCTGAGAGCTCAGCGGACAAAGTCACTGTCATCTGCTGCCAAGCCTGGTGAGCCGAGCTGGCTGCTAGGACAAACACCTCAGAAAGTTGTCTTCTCACCTCCACACACAGGCGTGTCTCTTGGGTGGGCACACTTGTGTGCATGCTTGGGCCAGCATAAAAACAGTTAAACTATAATAAAATGAGAATATTCTAGGCAGAAAAATCTTCGGTCACTGGGCCGTGGAGATTGATGCGTCTGGATACCTAGTTCTTAGGAGCCTGCCTGTCTCAGTGTTTACAGTAAAGAACGCCCCTGCTGCAAGAAAGCTGGGAGCTCTGGGCTGGACGGCGGAATGGACTTTCTCCAAAGAGAAGAGAAGACCCTGTAAGGAAAGGGTTGGCTAGAGACAGAGACATGATAATAATGTCCCTCTTCTGCAGCCACAGAGCAGCCCTCAAACCACAGTCGCTGAGTGCACTGCCACAGTCGCGGTGCTATGCTGGGAGCCTGCGACCTGAGGAGGCCAGGGGGGTGTCCATGCAAGCTCAGTACTCAGTGTCTCCATTTGAAACTGTCCCAAGAACCGAGAACGCACAAATCCCAGGGACAAGAAAGATGGAGATTCAGAAGAGTGATGGATTTTGGAGAAAACCTAGAACTTGGGATTTTGTCAGGGCAGGTTGGATAGTGATGGTAGTTGTGATGGTAGTTGATGTGGGTGAAGCTAGGGTTGTGCTCCAGGCTTTAGAGAGGGCTGGAGAGGCCACCATGCACAGGAGGGGGTAGAGGGGGAGAGACACACAGAGGGTTTGACTGGCTCACAGAGGGCTGGGAAGTCTGGAGTGGCTTTCCCTACACTGGAGAAGTGGGGTGTCCACAGTGGCCGTCCTTACTCTGGAGTAGTGGGGTGTCCACAGTGGCCGTCCTTACTCTGGGGAAGTGGGGTGTCCACAGTGGCCGTCCTTACTCTGGAGAAGTGGGGTGTCCACAGTGGCCGTCCTTACTCTGGGGAAGTGGGGTGTCCACGGTGGCCGTCCTTACTCTGGAGAAGTGGGGTGTCCACGGTGGCCGTCCTTACTCTGGAGAAGTGGGGTGTCCACAGTGGCCGTCCTTACTCTGGAGAAGTGGGGTGTCCACGGTGGCCGTCCTTACTCTGGAGAAGTGGGGTGTCCACAGTGGCCGTCCTTACTCTGGAGAAGTGGGGTGTCCACAGTGGCCGTCCTTACTCTGGAGAAGTGGGGTGTCCACAGTGGCCGTCCTTACTCTGGAGAAGTGGGGTGTCCACAGTGGCCGTCCTTACTCTGGAGAAGTGGGGTGTCCACAGTGGCCGTCCTTACTCTGGGGAAGTGGGGTGTAGCTGTGAGGGAAGCAGAGGTAGGCATTGCTCTATACCTCAGCAGTCCCAGTCCTGAGCCGAGGCCTGGATGCTGTCCGGATGTGGCTGGTGTTGAGCGCATGGAAAGCCTCAGAGGACTCAGCTGCTTAGGAGACAGCACGTCTGCTGCTTTTTCTGAGACCCCTTTCTATGTGGTTGTTCTCTGGATGCTGCCTGCCACAGAGGTGTGTCTTCTAGGTGGTTCTCAATCCTTTTTTTTTTTTTTTTTTTTGGTTCTTTTTTTTTTCGGAGCTGGGGACCGAACCCAGGGCCTTGCGCTTCCTAGGCAAGCGCTCTACCACTGAGCTAAATCCCCAACCCCCTTTTTTTTTTTTTTTAAGATTTATTTATTGTATATATGTGAGCACACTGTCACTGCCTTCAGACACACCAGAAGAGGGCATCAGATCTGGGAATTGAACTCAGGACCTTTGGAAGAGCAGTCAGTGCTCTTAACCACTGAGCCATCTCTCCAGTCCTTTCAAGATGAAGGTTTTAAGGCAGGCATGGTGGAAGCTGGAGAGGAAGATGCCTCTTGGTTAGGAACTAATTTTAGAGCATGGTATGAGCTGACTAAGAATTTCCCTCCCTCCCTCCTCCCTCCCTCCTTCCCTCCTTTCTGTCTTGACAAAGTGTCATTGTGTAGTCCTGGCTGGCCGTGAACTCTGAGACCTGCTATCTTCTGCCTCCCTAGTGCTGGTATGGGGGTGTGAGGCAGTACCTGGGAGCTCTCCTGTTCCTGAGGCCCTGAGAGAGACAGTGGACTGTCCCTTTTGGGACAGGCGGGGACTCAGGAGAGGTTGGCTCTGTTGCTGGGACAGAACTGTCCAGAGTGCTGGGGACAAATGCTGGATAAGAGGTTGGGGGTGGTGGTGGGGCAGGAGGCTGTGACTGAAAGGAGAGTGAAGTCTGTTCTCCTGCATTGTAGGTCCTAGGTGGCTCATGGCTAGAAGGCTTCAGTTTCAGCTCTACACTGAAGGGGAAATCCTCATTCTAACAACACAAGATAGATTTCACTGTGCACTATGGAGAAAGGAAAGACTTACTGGTTCTGTACCCTTTACTTTGAAAGGGAGTTCTTTTTGGAGAGGGAGATCTGAGGTTAGACAGTCTTTAAATCTGTCAGTCTGGAGGTAGTGTTAGGTGTGACCTATCCATCCACCTCCGTGACAGGAAACTGAAACCGAGAAGGCTCACTCTGTCTGTGATGCTATTTCTGGTAAAACAACGCACTCAAGGCAGGACATGTGTTTTCTTGGGCAAATCCACAAAAGACCAAACAGTAAAATGGAAAAGGCTTGAACAACTCTACGCCAGTGTTAACCACAGAGTGGGGGAGAGAGGCAGCCCCGCCACACAAGTGGGGCATGTACGGCTCTGACAGCCGAAGCTGCACTGATCCTGTATCCTAGCAGCAGTGGATGCTGAGGGCAGAAGCTTAGGCCTTCGTCAGAAACAGCTATTTTGGGCGAGTCTCTAAATAGGGTTGAAGTCCACTTACCCACTTCCTGCCAGTTTTCCATTATTTCATGTTTGTCACAGCAAATTATTGGTTTTTGTTGTTTTTGTTTTGTTTTTTATTTATTTATTTATTTATTTATTTATTATATATAAGTACACTGTAGCTGTCTTCAGACACACCAGAAGAGGGCATCAGATCTCATTACAGATGGTTGTGAGCCACCATGTGGTTGCTGGGATTTGAACTTAGGACCTCTGGGAGAGCAGTCAATTTTATGTGTATGGGTGATTTGCCTACATGTATATCTGTGTACCCTATTTGTGCCTGGTACCTGGGAGGTCAGAAGAGGGTGACAGATCCCTTGGAACTATAGTTGTAAACAGCTGTGAGCCACAGTGTGGGTGCCAGGAACCAAACCCAGGTCCTTTGCAAGAGCAGCCAGGGCTCTTAACTGCTGAGCCCTCTAATCCTGGTTTTACTACTGAGACATGGTAAAACTATGCAGCCCTCGCTGGCCTAGAACTCATTATATAGAGTGGACTGGCTTTGAACTTACAGAGATCCTCCTGGAGTTCACCAGATGTGACTCGCTTGAGCTCCAAAATGCCTTCTGTGTGTGGCTTGTCCTTTGTGGCATTGCATGGTGCCCTGATCATCAGTCTCTAGGTGACATCCTGCATGCACAGGAAGACATCCCTTCCTCAGTTGTCAGGCTTGGTTTGACGTTGTGAGTGATGTATATGTGCTTGTGATGCTCACAACATAGCATAATCGTTTTTTCTAGTCTAAATTCTGTACGTGCGTTTATTGGCTTTGCTCATTAAGTGGGTAAAGGATGATTTACAGGGCTGGAGAGATGGCTCAGAAGTTAAGAGCGTTGGCTGCTTTTCTACAGGATCTGGGTTCAATTCCCAGCACCTACAGGCTCACAGCTGTCTATAACTCGAGTGCCCTCTTCTGGCTTCTAAGAGCACCAGACACACATGTAATACACAGACACACATGTATATATAAAATTTTTTTTTTAAGATTTATTCATTTATTACATATCAGTACACTGCAGCTGTCTTCAGACACACCAGAAGAGGGCATCAGATCTCATTACAGATGGTTGTGAGTCACCATGTGGTTGCTGGGAATTGAACTCAGGACCTCTGGAAGAGCAGTTGGTACTCTTAACCACTGAGTCATCTCTCCAGCCCCCTATATAAAATGTTTAAGAAGGAAATCTGATTCCCTGTTCTCTGGAGTTTGCTGTGCTGACTTAGACTGACTCAGAAGCATGACCGAGTGTAAGCTGCTCTGAGGGCAGTGAGCGCCAGCCTGCGCTGCAGAGTGAGGTGCTCCCTCTTAATTAATAAAGGAATAAATGGGGGTTGGGGATTTAGCTCAGTGGTAGAGCGCTTGCCTAGGAAGCGCAAGGCCCTGGGTTCGGTCCCCAGCTCCGAAAAAAAGAACCAAAAAAAATAAAATAAAGGAATAAATGAAAAATTTGAATAATTCCACATTCCTCTCTGCTGTTGGTAACATTTTTTTTAAAATATTTATTCATTTATTATATATAAGTACACTGTAGCTGTCTTCAGACACACCAGAAGAGGGCATCGGATCTCTTTACAGATGGTTGTGAGCCACCATGTGGTTGCTGGGATTTGAACTCAGGACCTCTGGAAGAGCAGTCAGTGCTCTTAACCGCTGAGCCATCTCTCCAGCCCTGTTGGTAACATTTTTACATTACAAAATATAGTAGAGTTGCTAATCACAATGACTGTTTTTCCCATCTCGCAAAGTGTGCATTTGTAAAAAATTATGTGACAGTTAACAAATTATCTTTGAAAATTACTTTTATTTGGGCTGGAAATGGATCTCAGTCGGTAAAACACTTGCCTATCTATCATGCACAACCCTGGGTTGGATCCCAGCACCTTATAGTGCACACCTGTAATTCAGCCCTGGGAGGTAGGAGCTGGAGGCGGGGAGGAGGGGAAGGAAGGAGGGAGGGGGGAGGGAGGAGCGGGAGGGCCATAATCCAGGGCTCTGGCTTGAACTACTTGAGACAGCCCCTGTCTCAAAATCATAAAGTTGCCGTTCTGTTTGCCATGTTAGACATGGGGGTGTGCCTCTAATCCCCATACTTGGGAGGCTGAGGCAACAGAATCATGAGTTCAAGGCCACCCGAGTATGGGGGTTTGAAAAGGAAGGCACCCCCACCCCCCATAGACTCATGTGTTTGAATGCTTGGCCCATAGGGAGTGGCAATATTAGGAGGTGTGGCCTTGTTGGAAAAAGTGTGTCACTGTGTGTATGGGGGGGGGTTGAGGTCTCCTCTGGTCAAGCTATGCCTTGTGTGACACTCAGTCCCCTTCGGCTGCCTTCTATGTAGAACTCACAGCTCCTCCTGCACCATGCCTGCCTGCACACTGCCATGCTCCCACCTTGATGATAATGGACTGAACCTTGAACCTGTAAGGCAGCCCCAATTAAATGTTGTCCTTATGAGACTTGCCTTGGTCATGGTGTCTCTTTACAGCAATGAAACCCTAACTAAGACACCCTTTCTCAGAAGAATATATATATATATATATATATATATATATATATATATATATATATAAAACAACCAATAATAAGTGTCGTACAGTTTGCGCCTTTCCCCTAGTGCTGGAAAGAAGTCTTGTTCTCGATGCATCCCTGTGCAGTGTGTGCTGAGAGAGCGCCTCAGACATCATCACCTACACACCAGTACGGTTCACTGAGGGGAGGCTGTCCTTAATGATTTCAGAGAGGACCTGGTATAGATTTTTCCCTGGTAGAAAATCAGTAACAATCTCGGCCAAAAATCCCTGTTTGGCCTCGGCACCTGCTGAAGATGGCAGACTTGTTTTTTAGAATTTCACAACAATCGGCTTTGTTCTTTGAGGACACAGAAAAGTGCTTGTAGCCCGTCTCCTCAGTGTTGGGAAGTGAAGGAACCTAGCGGCGTATGCAGGCTTGGTATGCGCTCTAACCACTGAACTATTAGGCGGGGTCACTAGTAGTCATTTAAAAAGTAGTGAGGCTGTGCTGGTGCGCACCTTCAATCTCAGCACTCAGGAGGCAGAGGCAGGAAGATCTCTGACTTGAAGGCCAGCCTGGTCTACAGAGCAGGTTCCAGGACAGAAAAAGAAGTAAACAATATATTATTTGTATTTGTGTTTTGAGATCCATCTGCCTCTGCCTTCCGAGTGCTGTGCCTGACTGTTCTGTTACATTTTTAAGCATCCATGGAGACCTGAGACCAGGGAGTTGTGAGCTGCCCAGCGTGGAGCTCTTCAGCTGATGCATACCTTCTTGATCTCCCTCCTTTCCACAAAGCACCTCCTAGGCTTCCTTGTAATTGCGAATGATTGCATGGCCCAGAACGTCTGTTCTCACCTATCTGTCTTCAATGTTGAAAGCCTAAAGTCACACAGACACTTCTCCAGTGCCCCATTAGCCCTGGAGGGGATGCAGGCATTGCATTGAGGACGGAGCATCAGCAACCCTGTGCCGTCAGTACTCCATCACCTGTGCCGTCAGTACTACTACCTCACCTGTGCTGTCAGTACTCCATCACCTGTATTGTCAGTACTCCATCACCTGTGCTGTCAGTACTACTCCATCACCTGTGCCGTCAGTACTACTACCTCACCTGTGCTGTCAGTACTCCATCACCTGTGCCGTCAGTACTACTACCTCACCTGTGCTGTCAGTACTCCATCACCTGTGCCGTCAGTACTACTACCTCACCTGTGCTGTCAGTACTCCATCACCTGTATTGTCAGTACTCCATCACCTGTGCTGTCAGTACTACTCCATCACCTGTGTTGTCAGTACTCCATCACCTGTGATTTCTGCAGTCAGCGCTGCACTGTGGAAAGAAGCTTCTCTGGCCAGAGCTGACAGCAGTAGTACTCTCTGGTCATAAACAGTTCTCTAGAAGAGCCGATAAGCACATCTTGTCTCCCTTTAACGGAACAGCAGCAGTTTCCCCACTAGGGCTTGTGACCTCCCTACGTGGCCTTGACCAAGGTAACAGTACAGGTTTGCTGTACCCCTTGTGACCTCCCTGCGGGGCGCGTGGGCAGGCGCTCAGACTCGTCCTTGGCTGTGCTTCCTCACTTCCCACTTGGGTTTGAGGCAGGGTCTCTTGCTGAGCATGTATACGCCAGGCTCCTGGCCTGCCAGCTTCCAGGAGTTCTCCTGCTTGTTCCTCATTCACTGTTTAGCTGGCTGGGATTGCAGATGCCTGCTACTGTGCAGTCTTTAAAGATGCATTTATTTACTGCATGTAGGAGCGCTCTGTCTGCATGTACACCCGCAGGCCAGAAGAGGGCCTCCGAGCCCATGACAGATGGTTGTGAGTCACCGTGTGGTTGCTGGGAATTGAACTCAGGACCTCTAGAAGAGCAGTCAGTGCTCTAACCACTGAGCCATCTCTTCAGCATCCATGTAACTTTTTAACTGTGGGTTCTGGGATTCCAAATTTTATTTTTCATGTTGATGTGGTCCATAGTTCATTCACGAAACTATCTCTCTAGCCTACTTTTTTTTTTTTTTTTTAAGACGAGGTCTCACTGGCCTGGAGTTCACCAATGAGGTAAGACTGGATAGTCTGGGAGCCCCAGTGGTCTCCTCAGCTCTGAGATTACAAACACTGGCTACTGTGCAGTTTTAATTTTTTAAGACAGCGTTTGCCTGCAGATATATCTGCGCACCACATGCATACCTGGCGCCTGTAGGGGCGGTTGGCCATCACCCATAATCAGTTCTGGAATCTGGTGCCTGCTTTGACCCCATCGGGCTCCAGGTACACACAGTGCACACTCGCCTACAGAGCAAAGAAGGCAGAGCTCTTCAGAGCTCCCCGCTCTTCCACAGAGTCAGGGGGAGGGGGGAGAGAGAGAGAGAGAGAGAATGCGCAAGAGCACTGACCGCCCACCACCGTGATTTCAGCTCTGGGGAATTCGATGCCTCCTTCTGGCCTCTGAGGATACATGTGCACAAAACTATCCCCTACTTAGAACACATTTATATGTGTAAATAAAAATAATAAGGAACTGAAATGCACAGGAGGGAAACAGCTTGGTGAGCTTCAGTCAGAAACACTGAGAGTGAGTTGGCGGACTTTGCAGGGCTAAGGACAAGCAAGTGTGGTTGCTGGAAGAGAACGGGAGCTTAGGAAGTCCCATCAGGTTCAGCCATGACCACAGTGATCTGCCGGGTGGGTGGGGTGGGGTGGAGGCACGCCCTCTTCTGATGGCAGCACTCTAGGCAGAAGCAGGCAGAGCTGGTTCCAGCCCAGCCTGGTCTGTAGCGCAAGGGTGGCACAGCGAAACCCTGGCTTGGAAAACAAAACACATTCCTACAATCATTTGAAGTGCGTTTGTCATCCAACTTCAGGTTTTTTTCCGTATTTTATGTATTGGACCAGGCATGGTGGTACACACCTTAAATCCCAGTGCTTGGGAGATGGGGTCTGGTGGTTTGTGAGTTTGGGTCCGCTCTGTCTGTATCTCAGATCCAGGCCAGCCAGGGAATCTGTTTCTAGACACATCATACTGTTGTGGTTGTTGTCTGTGCACACGTATGGATATGTGTGCTGTGTGTGCCACAGTGCGTGCGCAGTCTCCTCCTTTCTTGTGCTGCTGGCTGCTCTGGTAAGGTCAGTTTTACTCTTTATCTTCCGTCGTGCTGTAGGGAGGCACCGCTGTGTGCTGCTTTCTATGTGGGCTCCCGGGATCTGACTCAGTGAAGCTTTATCTATCTTTGCCAGTTAGGCCATCACCAGCCCTCTCTTCTTAGTTCCCGATGTGCAGTTGCAGTAGG
This sequence comes from Rattus norvegicus, assembly GCF_021556685.1. NCBI lineage: Eukaryota > Metazoa > Chordata > Mammalia > Rodentia > Muridae > Rattus > Rattus norvegicus. Next base: position 6,450,630 of record NC_141553.1, on the reverse strand, counting down.
TTGCAGGGTACTGTCCAGAGTCCTGGGCTCCGAGAGTGTGCCGGGAGCAGCAGTCTTTTCTGAAGGCAGTTGGCTGGATCAGTTTTCACCCGGACATGTAAAAGTTGTAAGTGTGCCATTACTAAAAATACACGCTGCTCAGACGACCTCTCCCGTATATGTACTGAATGCATCTATTTTGAGACCCTGTTGCACTGCCAAGACACGCTAATCCCCTGCAGCTGCTGAACATGCTCCTTAACCTTAAGTGACAAGCCTGCTTCCTTCTCCCCGTCCTAGCTGGCACACAGGGCAGTTGTGGTTCAGTCCTGCAGGTGCTTGAGGAAATTTGCCCCCTTTCCCTTCCCTTTGGCTGTTGGACACCTTAGGGGTCTCTTCTGTGGCTGCCATCCTCTGGTGGAAGGGTTTAAGTGCCAGGAGGTGAGGAGAGTCACTAAGCAGGGCTGACGTGGGAAAGGACCAGGTAACAGTAGCTGTGGCTGGCTTCAAACTCAGAGGGCTGCCTGCCTCTGCCTCCCCATTGCTGGGACTAAAGGCGTGCGCTGCCACACCCTGCTAACGGTGAATCTTTATAGTAGTGGTGTGTGGTCCTGGAGGACTCTGGGAACTTAGTGAGCTCTGGTGAGTGTGGCCTCTCAGTTCACAGGCCTGACAGAAATAACTTCTGGGAGGGAAAGTTGACTTTACGGATGGCTTCAGAGAGATTTCAGACTCTCACAGCAGGTGTGGCAGGGGCTGTCCGTGGTGAGGAATGTTGGCCCTCACACACTATGCCCCCGAAGCAGAGATATAGGGAATAGACAGGTCAGAGCTCGAAAGTCCTGTCCTGTGTGAGTTACTGCTAAAGCCAGACCCCAGTTGGACCCTAAGGCCCACCCAGTCTTCAGTGTGGTTATATAGAGCCAGGGACTGAGTGAGAGCCTGTACAGGACGCTTCAGACTCAGGCTGTATTTTGTCCATGTCCCCAAAGGCTCATCATAGCCCTCTTCATAACACCATGTGTTCAGTTCCTCCTGAACAGTCAGCCGCAGGTCTCAACAGCTGCGAACTCTGTTCTGAAGGCCACACAGCTGGAAGATAGCCCAGTAGTAGAGCCTGTTCCCATCAAGGCCATGCACTTGATCCCGAGGGGTTGAGAATGTCTTCTGGGGCCCCAGGCAATATAAAAAAGAATGTGACAGACTTCCAGTGATGATGACAAAGTGAGTATTGCCAGTGTGAACCAGCAGCACGATTGTCACAGGAAGATTGGGCCTGGCAGAGCCACTAGATCCTGTAGTTCAGGGTCCAGCATCTGGAGCATGTGATGGCTGCCCCACCCCCTTGGCATAGGCTTTGCAGTCTATGTAGCCTGGACTTGCTTCTCTTGGTGCCTACAGCTCCCTTCCCTCGCAGCCGTCCGACATTCCTAGCATCCACAGTAGTCTAAGCTCTCCACTGTGGCCCCACAGTGTGTTACCCGGCCACAGTGTGAGCCTTTATTGCCTTGTCTTCAACCCTGCATGCCTGGGACGAGCACCATGGGGACAATGTTGAGTTCCCTCAGCTGGAGATGTAGCAGGGCCCTTTAGACTGGCTTCAGAGTCCTCTAAGAACCTATAGGATGACATTTTCCTAGGCCACCCCCTTCTATCAGTGTGCCCCTTTGACTCTCTCTGGTTGATTGATATAGGGTCTTAGCCTGTTAGCCCACGGCTGGTCTGGAACTTGCTGTGTTCTTCATGTTGCTTTCAAATTTGAAACCAGCTTGCTTCAGCCTCGGGAGCACTAGACTTACAGGCGTGCACCACCATCTGAAACCGATTTGTATTTTATACTCTGGGCCTGCATTGGGAGTTCCCACCTTTTAAACATTTCCTGTTGACCCAGACAACATGCAGGGAGGCTTGCTTCATGTAGAGCTTTAAATGTTTGCTCCCAAAATGCATTTCACAGCTCCCTGATACTCTTTCTGTTTCGCATCCAGGTATAAGGCTGTAAGCCCCAAGCAGGGCCAACGCCATAGATCTATAGACTGAGTATACTGTCTGGAATCTCCTCTGAGACATGAATTCGCCTTTTCCCCCCTTTAGGCTGTGATGGAGTGGTGTTGAAACAGGATTTCCCGTAGCCCAGGCCAGGCTGGCCTCCAGCTCCCTGTATAGCTGAGGATGACCATGAGCACGATCCTCCTGCCTCTACACCCCCCCCCCCCCCGACAATGCTGAGATGATGAGCCTTTTTTATTTTTATTTTTGTTCTCGGACTTTTTTCCTCAGGTGTTGGTAACCAAATTAGCATTGCACGATGTCTTAGGGTTTTCCTGCTGTGAGCAGATGCCATGACCAAGGCAACTCTTATTTAATTGGGGCTGGCTTACAGGGTCAGAGGTTCAGTCCATTGTCATCAAGGCAGGAGCATGGCAGCATCCAGGCAGGTACTGTGCAGGAGGAGCTGAGAGTTCTGCATCCTCATCTGAAGGCTGCTAGAAGGTAACTAGAACTAGGGTGTACTAGCCCACGCCCACAGTGGCACACCTACTGCCACTACCTCCAAATAGTGCTGTCCTGGGCCAAGCATATGCAAACCATGACACATGTACAGTGGGCACACCTTGTCAGCTGAACCTATTCCCACCCCTTCACTTTCACAATTCAGCTGCTGGGATGGTTTGCATAAGCTCGTCCCAGGGAGTGGCACCATTAGAAGCTGTGGCCTTGTTGGAGGAAGTGTGTCACTGTGGGGTGGGCTTGGAGACCCTCCTCCTAGCTGTCTGAGGATGCTCAGTCTGTTCCTGGCTTCCTTCAGGTGAAGATGTAGAACTCGGCTCCTCCTGAACCATGCCTGCCTGGATGCTGCCATGCTCCCGCCTTGATGATAATGGACTGAACCCTGAACCTGTAAGCCAGCCCCAGTTAAGTGTCGTCCTTATAAGACTTGCTTTGGTCATGGCGTCTGCTCACAGCAGGAAAACCCTGAGACAGCCACATATTTTAAGGATTTGAAAAAAACTCAGATTCTTTGTCACACAGTAGCATGAGATTGTCTAGCTGAGTTCACACTGAGGCCTGAGAACCAGTGTGGTCAGGTTTGGTGTTGTATCCCAGGCTCCTGGGACCAGTTTTCTGTATTCGTCTCCTTTGCACTGCTGTGACCACAGACTTGGCAGAAACACCGCACAGCTGGGAATGGCATTGCCACTCAAAGCTTCCTAAGGACTTCAGTCCACGCGGGGAAGGACGGACAGACGAATGGGTAGAACACGTGGTGGCAAATACTAGACTTCACAGTACTGCAGACTACAGCTGAGCATGCCGGCCAGACTCGAGTAGGCGGATCCCTCACGGGCAGGCCCACACAAGCGTTCTGGGAGCTAGAACTTACTGGAAGCTCTGCTGTTGTGAAAGGAGTGCCACAGCAGGGCCAAGTGCAGTGGAAGCATGGCCTGGAGACACTCCAGGGCCAAGCCATGTAGGGAGGCTGAGCAAGACGGCCACCATAGGCCTTTCTGCAGTTGGTGTGACTACTAGGAGGGGCTAGGAGGTGTGGCCTTGTTGGAAGAGTTCACCACTGGGGGTGAGCTTCGAGGCTCAGCAGGCCCACGCCATTCCGAGGTAGTATAAGTGTCTGTTTTTGTCTGCATCTCTGTGTCTCTGTTTCTGCCTGTCTGTGTCTCTGTCTGTGTGTCTCTTTGTGTCTGTCTTTCTTGTTTGTTCTGTCTGTCTGTCTGTCTCTGGAATTGTGAGCCTCAAATTGAATGTTTTCTTTTATAAGTTACCTTGATCATGGTATCTCTTCCCAGCAATAGAAAACTAAGACACTGTGCTGCAGAGTAAGCTCTGTACTGTGGTGAGAACGAGTCGAGGGACTGTGGAGCCCGCTAGTGTATTCCCCCGTGGGAAGTGGGTGGTGTAAAGGTGCTGCTTGGTTGTAACAGCAGAAGGCTGGAGGCGCCCAAGGTCCACCAGGCCCAGGGTGTGACTCAGGGATGGGTGCTTATCCAGCTCACGTGCAGTCTTGGACTCCAACACCAAAACCGAACAAAACACTCAAGTGCAAGTGCAGTGAATTATGATAGGAGCCTGTTAATAAAGTCTTCAGAGGGGCTACACATAAGGCCAGCGGTTGAGAGCACCGCTGTTCTTCCAGAGGTGCTGGGTTCAAATCCCAGAACCCACGTGGTAACTTCTAAGTGCTCCGATGCTTCCCCTCTTAAATTTTATCTTTTTCTATGCGAGTAGGTGTTTTGCCTGCCGGTGTGCATGCGGTGCCCGCAGAAACTACAAGAGAGCCTGGATCTCCTGGAACTGGAGTTACAGATGGTTTGTGAGCTGCCGTGTGGATGCTGGAAACTGAACCCTCTGTCCTCTGTGAGGTGCACAGAAAGAACAGGGCCCTTTATTGCTGAGCCATCTCTCCAGCCAAACTATGCCCCTTTTGGACTGTGCAGACGCTGGGTACCAGTGATACACACACACGTCTAGGCAAAGCACTCAGCACATGGTGATCAGGGCAAGTCTAGGAACAGAAGCTAACCTTGGTGAAGCACACCCCAGCAGGGATGGCTTGGGAGTAGGCCTTTATTAGTTTTATATGGACACCTTTATTAGTTTTATAAGGGAGGAAGGGAAGGAGGAAGGAAGGAAGGCAGGTGGGTGTGGGCTGACAGCTTGAGGGGGTGCTTCAGTGTGTGTGTGGGGGCAGCATATGAGGCATTTGGTCACATTGTCATGGTCAGGTGACAGAGCTGAGAGAATGCACTGCTCTGCTGGCCTTTCTTTCTCTTCCTCTTTGGCTTGCTGGCTGGGGACCTGCTGCCAGCTTTGTTCACAGACATTGTAAGGTGCGTTCATTAGCGCCCGAGACATCGGAGTGTCATCAGAAGGAGCTGTCCGTCTTGCTAAGTGTAGAAATGACATGGGTATTGTGCTGACTTGTTAATCAAAGAAAGAAAACTCAAGGGGTTGAGGATTTGGCTCAGTGGTAGAGCACTTGCCTAGCAAGCGCAAGGCCCTGGGTTTGGTCCTCAGCCCTGAAAAAAAAAAAAAAAGAAAACTCAGGTATTCAGAGGTCAAGACCTATTGATGTCTGGAGTTTGCTTTGAACTGTTCCCTAGTGTGGCTGTAGGAGGTCAGGTGAGACTGGGAAGCCTTCACAGTCATCGAGGCAGGGGAGGGGGCAGTTCACGCGAATATTTACTTTGGTGTTGGTCATCTGTTAAGAGGAGTCCTGTAGGGGTTGGGGATTTAGCTCAGCGGTAGAGCGCTTGCCTAGCGAGCACAAGGCCCTGGGTTCAGTCCCCAGCTCCGGAAAAAAAAAAAAAGGGGAAAAAAAAAAGAATTTGATATATCTTGCTTCTCATTATAGAGACTTCCTGTTTCTGTCCCAGGGCTTCATCGGTTCGGCAACTAACTATATTTAGGTTACTAGTCCATTTTGAGTTGATTTTTTATTTTATCTGAGGAGTCCAATGAGAACTTGTATTTTGATGATGAGTTTTATGGCCTGTCCGTGTTATATGTCAACATCCTTTAGTATAGAGAGAGGAAGGGTATGATTTCAGTGCGAAAGTTCCTCATGGGTGTGTGGTTCACATTGGCCCAGCTGCTGGGGTCTGTTCTGGAAGGCTGTGAACCTTCCGGTCATGGGCCTAACTGGGAGTCACTGGGATTACTTTGTCTCTGCTTCCTGACCCACAGAGATGTGAACTTGGTGATTTGTTTCCACTGGCGTGGGACCACACAGTTCCTTGCCATGATGAACAGTTCCTTCAATCTATAGCCAAGAAGCACAAAAGCCCCACTGACGTTCCTGAAGTTGCTTCTTGTTGGGTGTTTGCCGATGGCGGCAAGGAAAGCAACCTTGCACAGCAGCTAATGCTCGCACAGGCCGTGTGGTGTTTGCATGACCACAGTGGTGTCATACTGCCCAAAGCAGAAAACAGTTCCAAATGGCACCTTGTCAGTATGGGAGGGTAGTTTGGGCTCTGCATATGAACTTGCGGAGCCGTCCGGACCCACACAGGACAGGTTTTATGGATCAGTAGCAGGAGACTCTGTCATGACAGGGAAAGGAGATTCAAGGATGACAGTGAAATTTCCAAGAAGCCCCAGGTGTGGAAGGGACATGAGATGGTGGAAGGTCAGTGGCTTCTGTGAGGGCCAGAGAGGCAGGAGCAAGTTCAGCAGCAAAGATGGGTGGGAGGGGGTGCTCATGGGGAATGGTTCGGAATAGTGCAGGAGGCTCAGCCCTCCCCAGAAAAAGGCCTGTGGGAGACACTCAGCCGTCCTCTAGCCCTGAAAGTTAGCAGCCCATGCGCACCCTCACCTGGAGTCCCCCAGAGAGCTGTGGTGGAGGAACTGGAGAAAGTGTGCACTTCAGTCTCCGCCATCACCAGCTGGTTAAGTCCAAAGTAGTAGAATTATAATCATGTGTGTATCTGTGTGGGTATACACATGTGCATGTGTTTTTAACTGATGTATGTGTCCGTGTGGGTATACACATGTGCATGTGTTTTTAACTGATGTGTGTGTCCGTGTGGGTATTAAAACATGCATGTGTAGCCTGCTGAGTCCAGAGGAAAGTGTTGATCCCCCTGGAGATGGACTTACCCAGTGTGTGTGTGCTGTGAGCAGACTAGGGTTCTCTGAGAGAACTATAGGCACACTTAATTGTTGAGCCGTCTCTAACCAGGCCTTTCGTCTTTTTTACATTTTGTCTTTTTCCCTTTTGTTTGTTTTGAGACAGCGTCTCTATATGTAACCCTGACTGTCTTGAACTTCACCGTGTCATCTTCCCATTTCTTTTTTTTTTTTTTTTTTTTTTTCTTTTTTTTCGGAGCTGGGGACCGAACCCAGGGCCTTGCGCTCACTAGGCAAGCGCTCTACCACTGAGCTAAATCCCCAAACCCATCTTCCCATTTCTTAATCAACTTTCTAAGTTAAATTTCAGCTGAACATGATGGACACACATGTAATCTTAGCACACGGGAAGTGGGAGTCAGGCGGGCCAGACTGACTACAGCATGATACTCTTATAGTATACATTAAAAAAGAGTTCTGGGGCTGGAGAGATGGCTCGGTAGTTAAGATCACTGGCTGCTCTTCCTCAGGACCCCGGTTTAATTCCTAGCACCAGCAAGGCAGCTGTAATTCCAGCTCTAGGGACTCCAGCGCTCCCTTCTGGCCTCCATGCACACGATGAACTTGAGTAGTGGAAGGACTTCCGCCCAGTGGGAGCTCAGCTCCGGAGTGTACTGTGGGCTGGACACTTGTGTGGCCTGTGGCAGTGTCCATAGCTTATGGCGTCCGTCTGTCCACCTGGTGGCCTCACTCCTGGTCGTCTTGCAGCTTTTCCAGGCTTCTTGGCCCCACCTGTTTTATGTGTGTTCTGAGGGATTTAGGAAACAGGAGAGGACGGAGGAGAAGGTGAGAAGACAGCTGAGTGGAGGGGAGCGCAAAGGCCACAGCCCTCGGTTGTTCCCAGAAGATGCCATTGGCATGTCCTGGGCGGAGCGCCTACTGTTCCCAGCACCAGGCGCTGCCTCGTAAAGAGTTATTTGTAGCTGTAAGCGAGAGCCAGTTCCTAGTTACTGTGGTGCTTGTTCTGTTTGGACTGACTTGTGAGTATCTTCTTGAATGTGACCTCCCTGTGACCTCTGACTTCAGGTGCTGCTCGTGAGCAGTAGCCGCCATCCAGACCGATGGATTGTTCCTGGAGGAGGCATGGAGCCTGAGGAGGAGCCAAGTGTGGCAGCGGTCCGGGAAGTGTGTGAGGAGGTACGTGCTGACAGCCTGTCCTGCAGGTGCTACTGTGTCTCCGCCCAGAGTGGTGTCCTTCTGACCCCAGAAAGACAGCATTTAATGGTCACCACAGCCTCACGGCTTCAGTGCTGTGACACAACAGGGTTTGTCCCCATTTTCTGCAGGAGGAGGGCTGTCAATAGTGACGGTGTCTAGTGACACCTGTCAGGCTTTTGTGACTTCTTGTGGCTCTTCTCCAGCATCACCTCTGGTGCTTGTCATAGATCAAATGTCAGTGCTAAGAGGAGGCAGCTGCTCGGTGATGCTCATTCTCTGTGACATGGAGGAGGGCGAGGCCGTGGCTCCTGTGCCTGTCGCCGTGGCTAGTGATACAGTGCTGGTTATGGTATTGAGAGCTGATAGTATTTCAGTCATAGTGTGTACAACATATGTGGGCCGGTTTCCTTGACCGCCTCCCTAAATGTGCCAGGATAATCCAGAGTCAAATCGTGAGTCCTTAGTTCCCTTGGTGTGAGAACTCACAGCCCAGGAGGGCTGGGGAGTGGCTTAGTTGAACAGTGTTTTCCTAGCATGCATAAAGCCCACGTTCAGGCTCCAGGAATTCTCCCTTCTGCACAGAGAGCTCACGATCTAAGGGGGAGTAAAAGCCCAGAGGAAGGAGGAAGAGCAGTTGCTCTGCGGCCTACGGCGGCCCCGTGCTCAGCTCTTCTAGTGCGACCTCACTGAGGACGTGTGCAGAACGCAGCTGCGGCTGCTCTTGTCCCCATGAACTTCCTTGGCACACAGAGTATTTCTTTTCAAATGTATTTGCTTGTTCTAGTGGGATCTAAACCTGATTCTGTAGACATAGGAAGTGGCATTTGGGGCACTTAGGGGCCAGGGAATCCGTGTTAGTGGTCAGGTTCTAACGTGTGCAAGGGGCAGCTCTCGGTGCCACCAAAACCACACGGAAGGTTCTTGGCTAGGCTGTGGCTCCGTTTGTAGAGTGGTGACCTGGCATTCCCGAGTCCTGAGTGTGACCCCAGCACTGTATGAACCGGGATCAGGGTACAGACCTCTCCTTCCAGCTCTAAGGTGGAGGCAGGAGGAGCAGAGTGAAGTCAAGGCAGCCAGAGCTACACGAGCCTCTATGCCAAGCAGCCCCAGAGACTGCCCGCCCGCCCGCCCGCCCGCCCGCCCGCCATTTCTGTCGGTCGGGCTCCCGCTGCAGCCCCGTGAGAGTCTCTTACCCAGAGTACTCTTGAGACTCAGTCCCTGTTGCCTTCACTGTAGGGGACCAAGACTCGTGTGGGCGGTGGCCATGCTCCCCTCAGCCTCCCTTGTTGTCCTGCTGTCGTTTGCCTGTCTCCTGTGGGAGCAGCCTGACCCTCACTGTCCCATCCTCACCCTCTGCAGGTGCGGGTTCTGCACGTTTGCCTCAGGTGTCCTCATATGGAGGAGAGATCTGTACTCAGCAGCTTCTGCCAGAGGGGACTGCCCGGCTCCCACGGCCTGTCTGAGTAGCTTGGCTTTCAGACCCTCTTCAGAGTTGCAGCTCCATTAGTGTCTCGTGCCCATAGCCCCAGCACTGGGGGTAGAGGTAGGGGGATTGCTATAAGTGGTTTCAGACTAGCTTGGTTTACATAGTGAATTGAGTTCCAAGACAGGTTCCATATCGAGACCCTGTCTCGAAATAAACCAGCTCCTTTAATCATGTCACTCGGGAGACAAGGCAGGCAGCCTCTCTCCACCTCACATATAAACAAAGGAAGCAAAAAATAAGAGAACGGTCAAGAAGAGGTCTTTCCGTTTGTGTGTGTTTGTTTGTTTCTGAGACAGGGTTTCTTTTTCTAACAGCCCTGGCTGGCCTGAACTTGCTTTGTGTACAGGGCTGACCTTGAACTAAGAGATCTGCCTGCTTCTGCCTCCCAAGTGCTGGGATCCAAGGTCTATGTCACCACTTGGCTATAAGACCTTTAGGGTTTGTCCGATTAGAGACTTACTTATATTTTAGTTTAACATGTTTTTTCTATGGATGTGAATGAGTAACTGGATGGGATGCTCGCCTGTGGTCCTAGCATGTGGGAGGCGGAGGCAGGAGGCAGTAGACTCTGGCCTGAGATGCTCTGTAACAAGACAAACCCCTGACAGTCTGTGATTTCAGTCAGTCAGTCTCTGACAGGAGTAGCCATAGAGGATACAAGGCATGGTCAGCATATGGGTCCGGCTGTGTGACTGCGGCTCCCCTTTGTTGACGGTTAGACACGGCCGTCTCAGCTTCTAGATGGAGGTGCTCTCTGAGGGCTCTGCTCTGGAAGGGCACCTCCGCCATCCTAGTCCCCTGGGGTGAGGGACAGGAAGGCCAGAGAGTGCATCTCCAGACTCTGCATTGGCTGCAGCTACGTTTCCTTTGGGAAAGCAAGGCTCTGATGTAAACCCCTGCATAGACTACCTTAGCCACAGGACAGAAGCCAAGGGGCTTCCAGGGGAGCTGGCCTGTCTGTCTTGGGGGCATGTATTTTTATTTTTTTATTTTATTTTATTTTATTTTATTTATTTATTTATTTATTTTTTTGGTTCTTTTTTTCGGAGCTGGGGACCGAACCCAGGGCCTTGCGCTTCCTAGGTAAGCGCTCTACCACTGAGCTAAATCCCCAGCCCTAGGGGGGCATGTATTTTAAGGAGATGCAGCTATAATGTCTGCTTCCTGATTTGGCTGTTTCTGTGACTTTTTTTTTTTTCTTCTTTTTTTTGGAGCTGGGGACCGAACCCAGGACCTTGCGCTTCCTAGGCAAGCGCTCTACCACTGAGCTAAATCCCCAACCCCTGTTTCTCTGACTTTTGACTGCTTCCTGGCCCATCCGAGAGGCAGCAGCCACCTTGGCAGTCCTATCGTAGTGTGTTTTAGGGAATTGATTATGGAACCTTGGCCTGCAGGTCTGTCTCCTCGTATGTCTGATTCTGTGAACTTTCTTATCCCTTAGCAAACACTTTTCTTTCCTTTTTAAAGATTTACTTGTTTTATGTATATGAATACACTGTTCTGTCTTCAGACATACCAGAAGAGGGCATCAGACCCCATTACAGATGGTTGTGAGCCACCATGTGGTTGCTGGGAATTGAACTCAGGACCTCTGGAAGAGCAGCCAGCGCTCTTAACTGCTGAGCCATCTCTCCAGGCCAGAAGACCACTTTCTTAACCTAATCAGATTGGAGTCTGCTGACTGCTCGTGGAGGGCTCAGCTCTGAGGAGGTCTGGGTTCCTGTGGGCAATGATTCCTGTGGTCTGTCTGCCATCCTTCCTTGCTGACTGCAAGGAAAGTGAGAGGTAGTGGCTGAGCATCTCCAGGGGACGTGAACGGGTCAGAATTCACCGCAGATCTGCACCTTTAAAGCTTCTTACCAGCTGAGTGTGTCTGCCTACTCAGCAGCGCCTGCTCTGTCTGTATCAAGCCTGGGCCTCTGCACAAGTACACACATGTACACAACATATTTGAGTTTTGTCTTCAGTGAGATTAGCACCTTATGGAGGAATACAAATAAATAAAAACTATAGTCTGAAAGTTAAGATTTAAAAGAACAGTCAGTTTGACATGGTATAAGCCTTCCTCTAAGAGGAGGTCTGGATAACTTCAGACCTACCCGCTCATTTCTGAATGTCCCATATTGGAAGGGTCTGATGTCTGTCTCCTGCCCCAGAGAAATGTTAGAAGAGGGGTGGGAACATGGGTAGCAGCGTTTTGCCCTGGAGCAGAATTCGGCCTCACATCTTACAGCATCTGAAGTCTTGGACCCTCTGTGTGCAGGCAGTGGCACTGTGACTTTGTACTTGGCCTTCCTAGGCCTGAGGTCTCTGGACTTTTGCCTGGTTCTTTCAAGAGGATGGGCACTGGACCAGTCAAGAGGGTTCATGCTACAGAAGTCTGCACGTCTAAATCAGGCTGCTTCTGTCATTTTCACAGTACCTGAGGCAAAGTGATGTTTGATTTGATACCTTGCAGTTATGAGCTCAGACAGACTAGGGAAGATCTGAACTGCGAGAGAAGGGAGGTTGCTCAGAGCCCTGGGACCAGGCTGCTGTTGCTTGGCCTTAGCGTGCATTGTGAAGGACAGCGGTCTTACAGAGCACACCTTGGTTCCATGTCTAGCTCTGGAAGTTCATCTTTTTGTTATATGGCCCCCTCTCTCGGTGGTGTGGTGTGTGTGTGTGTGTGTGTGTGTGTGTGTGTGTGTGTGTGTGTGGTCACAGCCATGGTATCTCACATGTGTGAGAGTCACAGGACAGTGCACAGGAATGGTCCTGAGGGTTGGCCTGGGCTGTGAAGCTCTTCAGCAAGCGCCTTTACCTGCAGAGCCGGCTCCCTTCCCTCTCCAGCCCTGGGTAGCCGAGCTTTGTGGGAGAGGCTCTGCAGTGAGAAGCAAGGCCTGTGTGGTCTTAGGGTTACTGTTTCTTGTAGTTATGCAGGAAACTTAAAACTTTGGCCAAAAGGCAGAGAGGGGCCGAGTCTGAGGCTGCTGCGTGACGTCTCTTTCCTTTCCTTGCATATATCTCTGTAAGCCACGAGTGTCGCCATGGATAGAAAACTGTGTGTGTGCGCGCGTGTGTGTGTGTGTGTGTGTGTGTGTGTGTGCATGCACCCACGTGACTTCCCCTGCACTGCCTTCTTTCCTGTCACCCTTGGCTTTGCTGTGAGCTCACAGCCTGGGGCTTCCCTCAGGTGTGCACCCTGAGGTGCCGGCTCCCCTGGCTTGGTGCTGCCCCTCACATTTGTAGTTCACGCGCTGACAAGAATGGCTTCCACTGCAGGCAGGCACTGCTGGTCTGTTGAGGAAAGAACAAGAAACGACCATAGTGAACTTTCGTTTCTGGGATAGGAGTGGAGCTCCTGATTGAATGGGAGCCAGAGGCTAGGTCTCCTCTCCACATCATCTCTCCGTGGTCTACACACACACACACACACACACACACACACACACACACACACATGCATGCACACTCACAGGCATATGTGCACACATGCATACACACACACACACACACAATCAGTACAGTCTTAACAAGGCTCCTTTTCTGAGAACATTTTTTAATTGATTAGCTAACTAATCGATTAACAAATCGGGTGATTTTGGGGATACAGTTTTAGTGTATAGCCCAGGTTGGCCTTGTACACAGATCTTTCTGTTTCTCAGCCAATTAAATTACTCCGTAAAGTTTTAACTGGCTTGTCGCGTCTATTCATGTGGAAAGCTGCTGGTGTGACCAGGAAACTGTTGTGGAGTCCATGGTGACTCTTGTCACTGTCCCTGAGATTTCAGAAGGAGCTCTTGGTGGAGGGTGCTCTGATGAAACACCTAGTGGGAGCGTGTGGGGGGGATGGCGTTGTGGCACAGAGTGAGGATGTGGAAAGCAGGAGCTTAGAGCGTTTGTTCGTTCATCAGTCATCATGTTCCTTCCTCCCCCGGGAAGCAAATGAGGAGCAGTAGTGACGCACTCTCGTTCTCCTTCACTCAGTCTAGGACCCCAACCCGTGGATGCTGTTGTGCAGGGCACAGTGGTCTGCTGACCTCCATTAACCTGATGGAGGGACTGGCTTACACTTGGTAAAGCCTGCCAAGATGACAGTCAGTACGCCATTACAAGAAATGAGTACTCCTCTGTGGAACTGTTGGCTGTTCTGTGTTAGCCAGGGCTCCTGTGGATAAACGAGGAAGACTGTTACGGGTCACAGCAACAGGACGTGATCGAAGCTCTTTCAGCTCACTTGGGGGCCTTTCGGACAGAAGTGAGTTAGGAACAACGCTGTAGTGGGTTCCTCTGCTGGTTGGTGTAGGTCCGAGGTCTGTGGATACCAGGAGCTGTCAATGCGCTGCTAAACTGGGCACAGCATTGCACACCTGCAGTCCTGACACAGCTCGTGGGAGAGAGCAGGGGACACTGCTCAGTTCCTCCTCAGCCCCTGACACCTGCCTCTAAGAACAAACAAAATGGAGAGAGACTGGGGGGGAGGGGGAGAGGGGAGGGAAGGAGAGGAGAGGAGAAGAGAGCGATGGCTTAGCTGGTAGCGTTGGCTATGCAAGCATGAGGACCTGAGTTTGGATCCCAGGACCCTCTGAGCTAGGCATGATAGCGCTCACTCCCTTTAAACCCAGCACTTGGAAGCAGAGATAGGAGGATCTGTGCGTTTGAAGCCATGGCTGCCAGAGTAACAGTGAGACCCCGTCTTTAAAAAAAGCAAAAGAAACTCACACAAAAAAAGACAGATTGAGGAAGACAGCCAGTGTGAATCTCTGACCGCCACACTCAACAGTCACGTGCTGACACGCGTGGTCACTCGTGCACAGAAAACAGCATGAGCACTGACATGGGAGGCAAGCAGCTCGAAGCTCCCTCCCTCCCTCCCTCCCTCCCTCCCTCCCTCCCTCCCGTGTCGCTTAGCGATGACCTACCTTACCTTCTTTCTGGAGTAAGTGTGCTTCAACTAACACAGTCTCCAGTGCTAATGCCCACAAATTAGAATGCAGTGCGATTTTAGGCTTCAAGAGATAAAACCTGATTTCCCACCCACATAAGATGTGTGGAAGGACTTCAAAACAGCCATCCCTGGTCTCAGACGGCCGTTCTGTTGCTGTTCTGTTGCCTCTCGCTGTCTCCGTCTGCAGTCACCACCCCATACCGCCATCATCACAGAAGCACAGCCAGCCTCGCACGCTCCCACGCTCGTGGAGAACACAGTTTTGGAGTTCCTCCGTCCTGGCAGATCCCCGTTGCTCAGCTAGTTACTCCGTTACGTGAGTTAACCGTCAGGAAAGCATGGCGCTGTGGATGGACAGGAGTGAGCACGGTTCCCACTCGGCTTCCCACTGTTACACAGAGAGGAAGTTGTAGATAAAGATACACATCCCAGCTCACTGGGGTCAGGCTGGGAAGATGGCTCTGGCTTCTTTTCAAAAGTAACCAGGTTCTGTTCTGAGCACCATTGCTGTGCATAGCTGCCTAGGACTCCAGTCCCAGGGCTTGTGAGACCTCCCTACTGCCCTCTTTGGGCACTAGGTGCACACACACACACACACACACACACACACACACACACACACACACACAGGCAAGGCATTCATATTCAGACTCATGTATATTTGCTGTGTTTTGCCGTTTCCCAAATGTTGGGATTAAAGGCATAGACCACTGTGCCCAGCTTAAAAATATTTTTTTGTCTTCCTTCCTTCCTTCCTTCCTTCCTTCCTTCCTTCCTTCCTTCCTTCCTTCCTTCCTTCCTTCCTTCCTTCCTTCCTTCCTGACAAGGTCTGCTCTATTATGTAGCCCTGGCTGTCCTGGAATTTCTATGTAGACCAGACTGGCCTCAAACCTGTAGACACCCACGTGCCTTTGCCCTCCAGGTTCTGAGATTGAAGGAGTGTATTACCGAACCCAACAAATTAGTTTTTTCACTTCTTTTTTTTTTGGTTCTTTTTTTTTTTTTTTTCGGAGCTGGGGACCGAACTCAGGGCCTTGTGCTCGCTAGGCAAGCGCTCTACCTCTGAGCTAAATCCCCAACCCCTCACTTCATTTTTTATATGCATTAGTGTTTTGCCTGCTGTATGACTGTGTGAGGGCATTGCTTCCCCTGGAGCTGGACTTGCAGACAGTTGTGAGCGGTCATGTGGGTGCTGGGATTTGAGCTGGGTCCTTTGGAAGAGCAGCCAGTGTTCTTAACTAGCTAATCCATTTCTTCACAACGATTTTAATTAAAAAGCTGGTATTGTGCCCTTATCAGATTAGCTGAGGTTTAAAGGCACGTTCTGCTGATGCTGGAGAAGGAGGCACAGAGTCCTCACTGAGGAGAGAACTTGCCGCACAAGCTCGAGGGCCTGAGTTCTGTCCCCAGCCCCCATGTGAGAGACCCTATCTCAAGAAATGGATTGAAAGCGGCTGAGGAGAACACTGGTTGATGATCCCTGGACACCACACACACACACACACACACACACACACACACACACACACACAGAATGTTAGTGCTGGCTGGGCCCTACACTGGCACACCTGCTTTCTGCTGGCTCTTGCCACACATTGATGCCATGGTGGCTTCCTCCTGCTGCCAGCTTGCTGTCTAGAACTCACTGCTCTCTGGATTTCCAGCTTAGTCACTGAATTTTATGGAAGATTGTGACTGCAGCTGAGTGTGCACACTTTCCCAACATTACCGTGTAGTGTCCAGTTCAAACATGCATCTGTTATAGTATTTTTTTTTTTCGGAGCTGGGGACCGAACCTAGGGCCTTGCGATTGCTAGGCAAGCGCTCTACCACTGAGCTAAATCCCCAACCCAGTATTTAATTTTTAAAGGTTTATTGTTTGTGTATGTAAGTAAATGCCATGTGTATGCAGTTGCTTGTGTAGGCCAGAAGAGGGCGCTGGATCCCCTGGAGCTAGTGTTACAGGCGGTTGGGAGCGAGTTGTCTTGTATGTGTGCTAAGATTTGAACTCAGGACCTCTGGAAGAGCAGCAAGTGCTTTTAACTGTTGAGCCATCTCTCCAGCCCCAGTGTTTATAGACAGGCTCTTACTTGTAGCCCTGGCTAGCCCATAGCATCTTTGGTAGATCAGGCTGGCACTGAACTCAGAGATCTGCCTACCTCTGCCTCATGATTGCTGGGATTAAAGATGTACTCTACCACACACATCCAATTTTGTTACTTTTATTTTTTGAGACAGCCTGATTGGGGCTCCACAGAAATCTGTGTCTCTGCCTCCCAAATTTGGGTTTAAAGGCACGTGCCACTAGGCCCCGTCCAGCATTTGTTTTAATCTGGTCCTTTGGAAACAGAAAAGTAAAAGGGAATATAGTTTTTTTCAATACTACCACTAGCATTTTGGTCTTTTTTTTCCCATGTGAGTTTGTGCTGTCCATCCGTCTGTCCATCTGTCCATCTGCCCATCCATAGCATTCCTTCGCCTGCAGGCTTCTCGAACATTAGATAGAGGGGAAAACGGGCTTCGTTAAAGCACACGAGAGACAAGTGCTGGGCAGCAGGGTGGCCCAGTGGGTTGAGTGCCTGCTGGCCAGCCCGACCACCTCAGTTCTCCCCGGACTCACACAGCGCTGTGCTGCACACAAATGCACACGTGCTCGTTAACAAGCTCGGTAACGGTAGGCATGGGCAGGCCAGCGTGAACCGTGAAGGGCCTGTCTCGACTAAACACTAAGAAGCAGACAACAGACGGACAAGCAGACACTAAGGGACTTGGGGCCACTCAGTTGGTAGAGCTCCCGCCTGGCGCACACAGAGCCCCACACTGAGCACCACGTGAGCCATGGTGGTGTGCGCGTCCTTAATCCTCGCGCCTGGGCGTGGAAGGAGGAGGATCTTCATGTATGTCGCAGGTTTCAGGTTAGCTGGGCTGCTCAAGACCCTGCGTCAGAGGAAAAGGAAGGCTCGGCAAGTCAGGTGCTCGCCACCAAGCCCGTGTTTGAGTCCCAGACTTTCATGATGGAAGGAAAGAACCAAATTCCTCAAGTTGTTCTTTCTTTCATACACTCAGTGGTGTGTGTGTGTGTGTGTGTGTGTGTGTGTGTGTGTGTGTGTGTGTGTATGAGACTGTGTGTGTGAGACTGTTTGTGTGAGACTGTGTGTAGAAAACCAGGCTGGGCAGGACAGCACACAAACCCCTTTCATCCGCATCCGCATACACAAGAGGCAGAGGCAGGTGGATCTCTGTGAGTTCAAGGCCACCCTGACCTACACAGTGAGTTGCAGATTAGCCAGGAGTACATCATAAGATCTTGCTTAATAACAACAACAACAACAACAACAACAACAACAACAACAACAACGGCAACAATAATCACGTTAGCAGCCATCTGTTTTCTGATTCATCCGAAGGTTCTGTTTTCCTTACCTGCATCTCGTTTTTTCCTTGTTGATACAGCATTCCTGTACCTTAGTGCCCACTCACGGTGGCCGCTTGCATGGCCACGCGTCTGAGTGCTGTACACAGAACCCCCCACTGAAACCCTCCCCTCCCCTGCTCCTCCATTACCCAGGGCGTGTGTGTGCTTTGTAAGAAATTCTTCTGAGGTGAAGAGTGGCGAAGCAGGTGGAAGCACTTGCCACAGGAGTGTGCGTGCCTTGAGTTGCGGCCTGCCTCTGAGGAGGGACTGTGACCTGTGAGCCCAGTGACCTCTGCCCTGCCCGGGGTTGCTTTGGCAGCGATGTTCCTTCACAGCGATAAGAGTCGAACACAGACGCCCCGTGTCCAGCTGAACAGGTAGCAACAGTAAGAACCACGATCGACCTCTGTGAGAGCCCAGGCCCTCTGTCCTCAGAGCTGTCACTGTTGCACATGCTGTTCCCTTACTCTGCAGCGGGGCTGCGTGTGCTCGCTTGTGAGCTCAGCGCCCGAGACACTCAGCAGACTTTCTGCTGCCAGTCACTAGACCTTCCACCTCCCAAGGACGGGTAGGATGAGTTTCCAATTTGTTCACCTGTTAAGGTGGTTGCCTTAAATTTTAGCAGCTCTTTAGTCAAAGAAGTGACTGATTTCAGCGCAAAACAGCTACCCAAATTCTCTTTCAGCCATTTTACAACTGACATAGTCAGGTGTCATGGTGCAGGCCTAATCCTTGCATTCAGGAGACAAAGATGGGTAAATCTCTTTGAGTTTTAGGCCAGCCTGGGCTACACAGCAAAAGTCCAGAACAGCCAGAGCTACATAGAGACACCTCATGCAAACACCCAGAACCAACCAAACGGAAATAAATTAAATATGAGCCGGCAAAGGTGGCTCGCCCCTCTGTTCCCAGCATTTGGGAGGGGAGAGAGGAGGATCCAGAGTTTAAAGTAATCCTGGGCTGTCCCAGAACTCTGTATCAAAAACTAACTCAGAAAGGAGAGAAGAAGCTGCCTTTACTCAGCTCGTCAGGAATGATTGAGTGGCAGCCATGGCGAGCAGCTCGTTCAATGCAGAGATTAGAATCTGCTGTCAGGCGCCCCCACCGAGTTGGACTAGCTGGTGTTGGAACCCTGTTGGATAGAGGGTGAATGACTGGGATAATAGCCAGCCTCCTGTTTGCTGTAATGAGTCCAGCAGAGGCTCCCAGGACACTTTTGTTTGCTTTCCCATCCAGCCCCACATTCCAGTAGGACTCTTGAGTCATCGGGGAGAGTGGATGTGACTGACCTAGCCCCTGCCTCCAGAGCTTCCATGGTCAGGACCGTGGATGGGACAAGTGGGTTTATCTGCTTGGAAAGCAGTGTGAGCCACCCCAGTTCACTCAAGTTCCGGAGGCAGCTACCTGCAGAGTTCACCACCCAAGAAGCTTAGAGTCAGAGAGATCTGTGCAAGTGAGCACAACCGTCTGTGTGCATCTGGGGGGTGGGGTGTCCCCAGCTATCCCCTCCTGTTTTGAAAAGGGTTTCACTGAGCCATGTGGGAAAGAGCCTGACTTCTAAGCTAGTCTGAGCAAACAAAGTCCTCTTTCAAAGCTAAAACAGCAGGCAGATTGCCTGCCATTCAGGATGGGCGGCCTGAAGTTCAGTCCTGGGATCTCCCCTTAAGGGAAAAAGAGAGCCAGGCAGTGGTGGTGCACATCTTTAGTCCAAGTACTTGGGAGGCAGAGGCAGGCAGATCTCTTGAGTGTGCTGTACAGACTGAGTTCCAGGACAGCCAGGGTGCACAGAGACCCTGTCTCAAAATAATAAAACGGTAAAACGTAGTGGGAGGAAAGAACCGACCCCACAGAGATGCCCTTTGACCTCCATGTGGGTGCCAAGGCAGGCACATGCCCTCAGTCACAGAAACACATCAGTGCACATGCACGAATAATAAAATACAGATGTTAAACACACTCCTGACACATCTGGAAAGAGCACTGAAGTCCACACAAGCATGGCTGTGGGCACCTGCAGTGCCAGCACTCAGGAGATGAAGGCAAGGGAATGGGGCAAGTTCACCCAACAGGGCCGTCATAGCAAGGTCTAGGGCAGCTTGGCACCCTCAGTGACACAATCCTTTCTGCCATTCCTGAAGCCCTGGGCTCAGTCTCCAGCGCCACACTGACAAAGTGGAACTGAGTATTAAACATCGAGAAAGTGTGGCTTCAGTTTAAGATAGCATGGCGTGTGGGGCTGGAGAGATGGCTCAGCGGTTAAGAGCACCGACTGCTCTTCCAGAGGTCCTGAGTTCAATTCCCAGCAACCACATGGTGGCTCACAACCATCTGTAATGGGATCCGATGCCCTCTTCTGGTGTGTCTGAAGACAGCTACAGTGTACTTGATAAATAAATAAATCTTAAAAAAAAAAAAAAAGAAACCAAAAGTAACTTCACGGTCAGTAGCTTGACTAAATGGAGGGGTGGGGAGGAATCAGCAGTGAGCACTGAGCACTGAGTTTGGAGGAGGAACAAAAGTGATGGCAGCTCATGAAGTACGCGTGAGCGTGTGGTTTCAGGTAACAGGTTTCCTGAAGCTGACACAGCGTGGCGCAGCTGAAGCCTCCCTCTCCGGTTTAGAGACTAGCACACTATAGGCCTAGAAGCTGTGGTCCTCCATCCTTTGGGAGGCTAGAAAGAGCATCGTCCCATACCCTCATAGGCTTCCAGGAAAAAAACCAGGAAGTGCTTAAGGGCCCAGTTTGAAACTACTGTGGCACTCATTCCACAGTGTGTCTGTCCGCCAGAGTAAGTCCCCGGCTGACAGTCCGAGGAAGAAGATTCTCTCCAAGTAGGGAGCGGCATGTCAGTCAGGGTGTGGGCCCGGGGAGTTGGAAGCCAGTCTGCAGCTGCCCTGCTGAGGCAGGCAAGCTGATAGCATCCAAGAATGATGAGGGCTGTCTTCCAGGATGCAGAAACTCCATGACCTGTGGGCAGAAGGGCCTTTTAGGTTTTACTGTTGTTTGTTTTATGTGTATGTCCCCCACTCGTATGTCAGTGCATCGTATTTGTGAAATGTGTGCAGAGGCCAGAGTGGGGGAGCGGGGTCCCCTTCAAACTTGAGTTTTTTTTTTTGTTTTTGTTTTTTTTTTTTGTTTTGTTTTTTTGGTTCTTTTTTTCGGAGCTGGGGACCAAACCCAGAGCCTTGCGCTTGCTAGGTAAGCGCTCTACCACTGAGCTAAATCCCCAGCCCCCCAAACTTGAGTTATTGATGGCTGTGAACCACTATGTGGGTACTGAGAATCAAACCTGGGTCCTCTGCAAGAGCAGCCAGTCCGTATAACCACTGAGCCACCCCTCCACCACCGTACAGCATCTTCCTAATGGGGCTGGACAGACAGTGGTCATTTCCCAGCCGGGTAAGTTGAACAGCTGAGGTGAATTAACTACATCCACGGACATAAGCATAGCCACTCTTCCGTGAGCGGGTTACTGAGGGGGATTCTTGGGTTAGGGGTTTTGTTGTGTTATTCTGTGTGTCTTTTGTGGAGAACCTATAGAGAATGAGAATGCCATGTACTGTCAATAGCAGGGGAGGCCTGAGCGGTGGGGAGGCAGCAAACATACAAGGAGGGGCTCCGCACAGCTGAGGAGCAGGGGCTCCGCACAGCTGAGGAGCAGGGGCTCCGCACACAGGCTGGTGTTCAGCTGTCTTTTCACAGTAATAAAACATTATTATTATTATTCCTGGGACCAGCAAGGTGCCTTCATGCACCAAGACACCTGCCCGCCACCAACCCTGACAGTCTGTTCAACCCTCTGCTACACATGGTGGAAGAAGAAAGCCTATTCCCAAAAGTTGTCCTCCGACCTCCGCACAAGCTAAGAGAAATCTGAGCTAACTCTCCAGGCCACTTTCCCTCTGGTTGTTTAAAATATCTGCTGAGCTCCTGCGAGGCTCTAACTGTGTCGTGTGGGTGCTTCAACCACACCCTGTTCTGGGCGCCCGCTCGCCCTCCCACCCTCCCACCCTCCCTTCCTCCGCAGGGCCCTGCACTAGAGTTGCCTCTGGGGCTCCTCTGTGACTGAGCTTCCCGCCTTCCACAGGGAGCTTCAGTACACAGCGCTTCAGTGTTCCCAGTTCCTGTCCTAGAGGCTTCCTCTGCCATAGAAAACGGTCTGAATTAAAGAAACAAGTATCAGGAAGCTGCAGTCGCAGAGAAGATGGTTCTTACTAGATCCCGGCTCCTCCCTGAGCGGTTCTCTCCCGTCAGCCCAGGGTTGACTGCTTGGTGTCGGCATGGCCGTGGCTTTAGGTTGACATCTTGCTGGGTTTTGGCCTTCACTTTAGGGCCACAAGATAACTGCCGTTGCTCCAGGTTTCAGGTCCCTGCCTGACGCGCAGTAAGTATAGTGTTTCTCTTCACGCCGGTTCTCTGTTGTGGGAAATCTTCCTGCAGTCCTCAAGAGATATCCTCCCAGGAGCCGCTGGCCTGAAATGGCCCCATGCAGCACCCTTAGCCCACGCTCACTGTGCGCCTTACTCAGGCGTGCCTTCCCCACGTGAGACAGAATCTGGTGCCCTGGCAGGGAGGTTTGTGGGAGGTGCATCTGTGCCTACCAGACACCTACCATGAGGGAAACCCACTTTGGAAAGAGCTGGTCCACCTGGGGCCAAAGCAGGGCTCTTGGTGGTAAGAGTTCTGTGGGGCCTTCCTGTCAGGACTGGGCCTGGTACCCACACGGGGAGGCTGGCAAACATGGGAGTTTGAGTTTTTTTTATTTTCATGTGGGCATAGAACACCCTCAAGGAAAGAGTGATACAGATTTCCCCCTTTAAAAAGGTTTGTGGGCTGGAGAGATGGTTCAGAGGTTAAGAGCGCTGTCTGCTCTTCCCGAGGTCCTGAGTTCAATTCCCAGCGACCATGTGGTGGCTCACAACCATCTGTAATCAGATCTGGTGCCCTCTTCTGGCCTGGAGGCACACATGCAGGCAGAAAGCTGTATGATGTGTATATAATAAATATTTTTTTAAAAAAGGTTTGTAAGCTAGGTATGGTGGTGCAAACCTTTGATCCCAGCACTGAGAGTCAGAGGCAGGAAAATCTCTGCAAGTTCAAGGCCAGCCTGATTGACATAGCAAGTTTCAAGACAGCCAGGGTTACATAGAAAGAACCTTCCTCAAACAAACCAACAAATAATAATAATAATAAAATTAAAAGATGGTTTGTTTTCTAGAGTGGGCATAGAGTGCTTGGGGGTTCATGCTTGGCTGCTTTTGCACGATTGAGAAGTAAACCGTGGGCCTGCCTGCCACATGCAGGAAGCAGTGTCCCCAGCCCTGAGCACCACGCTTCTAAGGGCAGGGTCTTGCTAGCGTAAGTGAAGACTTCTTCTGGGTTAGGGTTTGACATAACGATGATTAAACAAGTCTGCACCAGCGCTGATGGGGTTGAGCTTACACACGTCCGAGTCAGATGTCTGAGCCAGGCGCTGTCAGATGCTGAGCTGGCGCCTGTCCCGACCTGCTTCTGCAGTCATGTGGGTGGTAAAAATACCCGCGTTCGCACTGCTGGCAGCACTGGAGACTGAGGAGTCGAGAGTTGGCTTCCAAGAACTGTGAAGACTTGAGGTGGTTTTCAAAGAGCCACCCCGAGGGTGTCTCCACGAAGACCCTCCCTCCATTGGCCTCAGGCTCCTCCCTCCATTGCCCCACTGCAGCCTCTGTCTGAGCCATTGCTTGTGGTGCTAGGATCACCCCAGCGTCCTCACACTGTAGACACCGTGCACAGCGCTCCCCCTCAGTCCTGACTTCCTTTTTTCTGTTGTCCTCGTCGTTGTTTGAGGCAGGGCCCCCAGGTTGTCTGAATACTCATGGCAGTCCTCCTGCCTCGGTCTCCTGAGTGCTAATTTGCAGGCATGAGTCACTGTGCCTACTTTCTGACATTTCTTTGAGGACATTTCCTCTAAGAAACTACTAAGATCCCGTTTTTAAAACTGGTGAACATGGGGTGTTTCTGTGGTTCTGTTTGGTTTTGCTTGCTTGTTTGAGACAAGATCTCACTGTGCTTCCCTGTGTGGCCTGAAGGACACCATGAAGACCAGACCGGCCTCCAGCTCGCAGAGATCTGCCTGCATCTGCCGTCAGCTCTGTGCTCTTTTTTTTTTTTTTTTTTTTTTTTTGGTTCTTTTTTTCGGAGCTGGGGACTGAACCCAGGGCCTTGCGCTTCCTAGGCAAGCGCTCTGCCACTGAGCCAAATCCCCAACCCCAGCTCTGTGCTCTTAACTGTAGAGCTGGTGGTGGGCTCGCTTTGGATTTCTGTCAAGTGTGCACCATGTCAGCCTGGCAGTGAAGTGAGGAACCGGAAGCCTGTTAGCTTTGCCAGCTGGATATGGATTAAAAGGAAGATGGGCTGGGTGGTGACAACATTCTTCGAACTGTATACTAAGTTGCTTTTTTTCTTTTTGGTTTTTTGTTTGATTGTTTTTGGCTTTTGAGTCAGGGTTCTTTGTGTAGCCCTGGCTGTCCTGAAACTCACTTTGTAGACCAAGCTGGCCTCAAACTCAAAGATCCACCTGCCTCTGCCTTCTGAATGCTGGGATCAGAAATGTGTACCACCGGGGTTGGGGATTTAGCTCAGTGGTAGAGCGCTTGCCTAGGAAGCGCAAGGCCCTGGGTTCGGTCCCTAGCTCCGAAAAAAAGAACCAAAAAAGAAAAAAAAAGAAATGTGCACCACCTTGCCCGTGAGTTGAAAGATGCTGTTACATGATTTCCAACCTCTTCTGGCAGAGCGAGTCATTTATGTTGTTTGGTACAGAAATCACTGTGTTTACTGTAGGGTGGCTCAGGCTGAGTGTCCTCCCCAGCGTGCATGAGGGCCTGAGTCCCATCTCCTCCACACACAGTCCAGCCAATCCAGCCTAGAGTTCAGGGTTATCTCAGCTATACAGGGACTTAAAGGCCAGCCTGGGCTATATGAGTCCCTGACTAAAAAGTTACTACTATTTGCCTTGTCAGAATTGTACATTGTAAGGCTGGGTGGCTGAGAGTGCTGTTGGGCTTGCAGTGGAGCGAGTTCCATGTTGGTGACTCACAACAGTG
The DNA here is from genome assembly GCF_021556685.1 of Rattus norvegicus. Lineage (NCBI taxonomy): Eukaryota > Metazoa > Chordata > Mammalia > Rodentia > Muridae > Rattus > Rattus norvegicus. The sequence goes on along the minus strand of NC_141553.1, from coordinate 6,425,937 downwards.
ACCCCAGTACCAGAGCATCTAACACCTCCTCTGACCTCTGGGCGGGAGGCGTGCACATGGGGCAAAGGCAGGCAGGCAGATACTCATAGACATAAGCATAAAGTGAGTCAGTGTTTTAAAATCACAGGCTGGTTAGCACTGTTACCTGGAGCTCACTCCCATTAGTAAGTGGGAAAATGAGCATTAGTAAGATGGCAGCTACTGGAGGGAGCACAGGTAAGTGATAGCTTGTCAGGCTCCCTCCTCACCCCAGTGCTGTCCACCTCAGCCTTGGCCTTATGGGTGGAGGCCTCCTGCAGACGCACAAGCCAGGGGTTGCTCTCCTCGGGATCAGAACACAGAGCTACTGGCTTCCTAGCTGGGCTTGCCAAGAGCACAGCTTCACTCAGGCACTCCCTGACGAGCTCATGAAATAGCTGACTTGGAAGAACAGTTATTCCTGAAAATGAAAGAGAAGCAGTTTCATAAGAGAAGGTAGGACAGCTCCATTCACAGTACCAAAGCCATTGGAGATGAGGGGATATAGAATTAGGCTTGAATTCCTTGACAGTAACATAGAACACAGTCATTTCAAAATACAAGTGACCCAGGAACCTCTTTGTAATGTAGCATGTAGTTTTCTCTACCCCACTGTGTGTTCCTGCCGATGAGCTATCTCGGATCTGTGGATAAAGACACGCACGCACACACACACACGCGCGCACACACACGCTCATTGTTAAACTGGCTTAGCAACTACTGCGTCCCTCCCTCCCTCCCTCGGGTACTCCTGGCCAACCCCTCCAAATCTGCCCTCAGCTTAGTGACTCAGTTACTTTCTGTGAAGCCCATTGGCCCTGCTTCCCAACATGCTTTCTGGTTGTTTTCCATTTCCACCTACATTTTGGAGGATCTCTCCCCTGTCACTTCAAGTCTGTCCTGTCTCGCCCCCAAGTATCTCGATTCTCATCCTCTCTCCCAGCCTGCGGGAACCCGGAATGTCGGCGCCAGCACCGACACAGTACCTAGAATCGGGCGAAAGCCTACTGGATGAAAGAAACACACACACACACACACACACACACACACACACACACACACACACACACACACACAGACACAGGTTATCATGTCAAGCCAGGAGAGGAAGAGAGAGAGAGGGAGAGGGAGAGGGAGAGGGAGGAAGAGCGGAAGGAAGAGTGACAGTGAGGAAGAAGAGTGAGAGTCTCCTGTAGCTTTATTCACCACTTAAAATTGAAATAAAAGGAGCATTATTTAGCGTACAGGGATACCGGAAGTCCCGCCTCTTCTTCCCAGCCTTTGGCCACTGGCATCTTTAAGATCAAAATCAATTGGGGGGCAAGGATCTTCAGTATCAGTAATTCCCCATCAAAGAAAGCATCAGAACCATCCCTCCATCTGGTCCTTTTGGTTTGGTTTGGTTTGGTTTGGTATTTTATTTTATTTTTTGAAACAGGGTCTCTCTGTGTAGCCCTGACTGTCCTGGATCTCACTCTGTAGACCAGGCTAACCTCAGACTCACAGAGATCTGCCTGCCTCAGCCTTCCGAGTGCTGGGATTAAAGGTGTGTGGGACCACGGTCAGGCTGGCATCAGTCTTCTGCATCAGTCTCTTTTGACTCTCAAGAATGTTAGACAGCGTGCCTGGAGGATGGCTCAGCAGTTAAGAGTGCACGCCCTTCCAGGTTCCTGAGTTTGGTTCCCAGTGCCCATACTGTATGGCTCATGGCTTCTTGATGTTCCTATCCTCTTTCGGCATCCCTGGCTGTGCACACACTCGCATATGCGCTCTCTCTTTCTCTCTCTCTCTCTCTCTCTCTCTCTCTGACCATGTAGGCACAAATTAAATTTTTTAAGTTAATAAATAACTTTTTAAAGAAGTGGAAATGTGGGGCTGGGGACTTAGCTCAGTGGTAGAGCGCTTACCTAGGAAGCGCAAGGCCCTGGGTTCGGTCCCCAGCTCCGAAAAAAAAAAAAAAAAAAAAAAGAAGTGGAAATGTGGAAACCAAGTAACACAGTGTAACGAGGATGAGAACACTCAGCTGTGACAACTGCTCCTGACGGACATGGGAAAGGAGAGCCAGTGACCTGGAATGGACTGAAGTGTTCATCGCCCACGAGCCCAAAGGCACAGCAGCCATCAGAAGAGCCTTGGCATAAAGAATGTATATTAAGAATGTGGTGGGGGTTGGGGATTTAGCTCAGTGGTAGAGCGCTTGCCTAGCAAGTGCAAGGCCCTGGGTTCAGTCCCCGGTTCCAAAAAACCAAAAAAAAAAAAAAAAAGAATGTGGTGGAAGCAGCCATGATGGCACACTCTCCCCACCCCTCCGTGATGTGACATCTGTCACCAGAAGACCTGTATGGTTCCATTGGCTTACTATTTGGTGGGTCCTGCAACTTCTGAGGCAGCCTTTTGTACACAGGCAGCCCAAGTCATGTCAGTTAAGACTCTCGCTGCCAGAGACCACAGTCACACCCCAGCCTGGGCAGTGGGGTCCTCCCTCTGGCATTCACCAAATCTGCTGGCTCAGCCTACATGTGCTGCATGGCTAAACACCTTACACAAGGCAGCTTTCGTGACGCTCTATTGGCCTTCATGCGTCTGTCACCTTGTTAACAGTGTGGCAAGCTTTTCAGTAGTGAGAAACCTGAAAGGACTCTCCCCCGGCATGCCTTGCTGTGACCACTCCAGCTGTGACACACAGGAAGTCTAGGTGTGCATGAGCTCAGAGCCAAGTCCTCCCGAGCGCATACTCACGATTTTTGTTGTGTTTTTTGGGGGCGGGGGGTGGAGCCCAGGAGAGGGCGTTAGGTCTGCTGGAGTTCCAGGCAGCTGTGAGTCACCTGACATGGGTGCTGGGCTCCAAATGCAGGTCTTCTGGAAAAGCAGAGGTGCACCCAGCTGCCGCACCATGTCTCCAGTGCCCTCACCCTTGTTTACAGAGGACAGAAGATTCTGAGTCACACAGTACCGTCCTGTGCTCATTCTTCTTCCTCCCTCTTCCAGGCTGGAGTTAAAGGGACGCTGGGAAGACTGGTCGGGATTTTTGAGGTAAGTCTGCTAATACCTATGTTCTGAAAGTCATTAATAGCCGTGTTTTCCTGTCCTTGGAAGGGGCCTCGGGGCTCCGTCAGGACCGGCAGCACAGCAGACTAACCTCTGCTTTTCTTACTGCTGTGTGTCTGTGTGCCTGCCTGTGTGTACCTGTCCGGAGACCTGAGATCAGCTTCTGTGTCATTCTTAGGCGCTGGGGGCCTCTCACTGGCCTGGAGCTCACCACATAGTCTAGTCTGAGCCCCGGCGATCTCCCTGAGGTTACTGTGCCCAGCTTCTTCCTCCATGGCTCTGGAGTCACCCCAGGCCCCAAGCGTGGGCAGTGCCTTGCTTACCCTCCCTGCCATCCATTCCTCCTGCTCCTCCCAGCGAAAAGAGAAGCAGAAGAGAGGAGATGGGTGGGCTGGGGGTGAAGCATCAGAGAGAAATGGGACCAGCGAGGGGCAGGTCAGTGGGAGAGGGGCTGCAGGCCCCAGGGCTCATTAGTCCCCCCCACACACAGTCTGTGCACTCCCTTTTCCCAGGTCACAGCTTCCACCCCTGTGCAGCATAGTGGCGGGGGATGGGGGAGCCCGGACTGAAGAGTGGGCTCGGCTGCACAGATGGCTCGGCCATTAAGAGTGCTGGGCGTGGTGGCACACCTTTAATCCCAGTGCCCCCTGGGAGACAGAGGCAGGAGGATCTCCATGAGTTCAAGGGCAGCCTGGTCCACATAGCAATTTCCAGGACAGCCAAGGCTGCATAGTGAAACCCTTTCTCAAAAATAAAAAGCATTTGCTGTTTTTACAGAGGGCCTGAGTTCAGTTCCCAGCACTCATGTGTGGTAGCTCAGGCCACCTCTAACTCGTTCTCAGAGGATGGACACCCCCTAGGCTTTATGAGGGAGTGGGTACACACACCCAGAAAACCACATTGTAAAAAAAATCTGCCAGATGTGTGCCCTCTGTTCTGGTGGAGCCCTCTCAGGACAGAGCAGCAAACGCAGAGGCATTGTGTGTCTCGGCCTTCTGCGCCGGGTATAGGAGAGCGTCCTTAGTGTCTCAGCCCGCTAAGGAGCACTCTGTTCTCTCCAGAACCAGGAGAGGAAGCACAGGACGTATGTGTACGTGCTTATTGTCACGGAGGTGCTGGAAGACTGGGAGGACTCGGTGAACATCGGTAAGTCATGAGCTGCCCGGTGGAGACGCTCAAGTGGAGTGCCATGCTGAGGATCGCGGCACCCATGCCCTGAAGCTGACGTTAGCTGACGTGAGAACACATCCCCGAACAATTAGACGTGTTTCTAAACTCAAGCGGATCCTCCCAGCCAGGCCGTGCTGTGCTCCTGAGCAGGTGCTGGCCTCGGGCCTCTGCCCTGCTGGGCCAGGGAAGAGGCGCGATGCGCTGCTGTCTTCAGCTCTCCATTCGTTCCTGTGGAGAGGCAGGGGCATCACTAGATTGTACCAGGCCCTAGATTCTGCCCCCAGCACCACAGAACATCAGTGAAGTGTTCAGGGCTTGAAAAGGAGACCAAGATGGGTGTGTTTATAGCTGTCCTTGCAACTCAGCCTGGCAGGAACCACACCCAGGTTGGTTTTGTTTTTACTTTCTTTTTAAAATTTTCTTTTTCTGAGTATTTATTTATTATGTACACATCATACAGTTTTCTGCCTGATTGTACGCCTGCAGGCCAGAAGAGGGCATTGGATCTCAATATGGATGGTTGTGAGCCACCATGTGGTTGCTGGGAACTGAACTCAGGACCTCTGGAAGAGCAGTCAGTGCTCTTAACCGCTGAGCCATCTCTCCAGCCCCACAGTTTTTAAGGTGGCATTGCTTGTTAGTATGCAGACATTCCTTTTCCTCGCTCATCAGTGTTACTCAGTGGTGACTCCAGCGAGAGGAAAGCCTGTGACCTGCTCTCCGACCTGCTTTCACATATGTGTAGCCTGGAGAGGAGGGCACTCACCCCTGACCTTCCTGCCTCACCTCGCAAGGCTGAAGGCACAGCATGTACCATCCACGCAGCAACCCGTTACTGTGAACCGTGGGTCTTAAATGTAAATCACTAGCGAGCGACGGACTTTCACGGTGCTGTGTGCAGTAGTGTGGGAAGTGGCTAGAGCTGTGGAGAGGGAGTGCGCCCTCTGAGCTTCCGTGGAGTGTGAGGTGGACAGTGGATGTGGTGGCTCACCCTGTCTGAGGAAACACAGAACAGTTGGCACTGAGGGAAGGAAGGCGGGCGAGTGCTGTTCTCCCGCTGCCGCTGCTGTGGTGCAGCACTGTCTGAGGTGGAGCTGTCCTGGGCTCTCCTCAGTGCTGAAGATGGAGGCAGCAGAGCTCCAGGAGGCCCACACTTCCTCAGGGCGTCCTCACCTGCTGCATGCTCTCCTGGGGTTAAAGACAACAGCAGGATTAAGGGTCTTTTCTTAGTGGCTGAGATTTAGCTTGGTGCTAGAATATTTGCCCAGCAAACACAAGGCCCACGTCCATTTCCAGGCAGTTGTCTGTGTAGACACATGTTGAGGTAGGTGTGAATTAAGAAGCATGCTGTTATTTCTAATTGCTGAGATTGCACACTTAATTAATGCCCTGACAGGAAATGGTTAAATGCCAGCCGTGTACCCTAATACCTGGCCTGGGACCTCATTACTGGGTCAGTTACCCCTATTTTATGTCTATGGCTATTGTGCCTGTATGTGTCTCTGAGTACCCGCACGTGCTTAGTGCCCACAGAACTAGAAGAGACAGATGCCCTGGAGCCAGTTAAGGGGAGTTGTGGGCCACCTGTGGGCACTGGCAGCTGAGCCCAGTTATTCTGGAAGGGTGGCCAGGTCCACTGAGCCGCCCTTCACCTTCACGTTTCATTTTTATAATATAGAAATGTACATAATATAATGTAAAGGAACCAACTACAATTTAAAAACTTAACACATTGGGGCTGAAGAGATGGCTCAGGGGTTAACAGCACTGGGTGTTCTTCCGAGGACCCAGGTCAGACTCCAGTACCCAAGTAGTAGCTCACTACCCCCTGTGGGTCCAGGGCACCAAGTACACATGTGGTCTACACACACAACAGACAGAACAGCTTAGGAAGGGAGCCCCACTTACTGTCCACCCACTATGTGAGAAAGTGGAGCACCGAGGAAGGAGTCTGTAGCTTGCCCAAGGCTCCCCAGCTCATGGTGCTGGAGGTCTGCCTGGCGTCCCGCACACCGACCTCATGGCCTGGCTCCCAGCCGCCTCGCTCTCCGTGTCTTATGTACCCCCCTCACCATTGGAGGGGACCCCAGGCTGGCTCTGCTGCTTCAGCTTGAAGCAGTTGTATGGACTGCCCACAGAGCCAGAGAGTGGGAGAACACACCTTTAGTACTGGCACTCCGTGAGTTCAAGGTCAGCCTGGTCTACATAGCACATTCCAGATAGCCAGGGCACATAGGCTGTCTCAAAAAATAAAGCAAAACAGTAAAAGTAGACTCAAAATGGTATTTTGTTAAGTTACCTGGGGTTTCGTTTTTGTATTTTCTTTTTTTCTAAATGAGCACATGTGCGTGATGGGCGTGTGGGTGCAGCCACCCATGGCTTGCAGCACATGGACCCAGAAAGCTGCTCTGGAGTGATCAGCTCTCTTGAGCCTTACAGGGCCTCAGAGCTTGAATTGAGCTCGCCAGGTCTGCACAGCAAACACCTTGTCCTCTGAGGTGCTCGCCAGCCCTCTTTTCTGTGGCGGATCAGTCACTTACACTGTTCTTAATGAAAGGAGGGGACAGCAGGTTATAAGTCGCCCTCATGATGACCAGGGCAGCTGGTGATGCCTGGGTGATGTCCAGGTGATGTCTGGGTGATGTCCGCGTGATGTGTCTGCGTGATACCTGGGTGATGTCTGTCCAAAGATGAGGATGACAGACCCTCCTTGGAGATGTGGTCGACAGTGCTCAGAGGCTGGAAGGGCTGCCAGCAGAGTGCATGCTGGGAATATCCTCAGTGTCAGGTCCCAGACAACTGGCTCCTGCAGTGCACTCTGTAATCATGGGAGGTGCAGGCTTTACTTCTGTAAAGAAGGAAAAGTACTGAGAACCATTGCTTTGGAACAGATGGAGGTGGGCTCTCATGTAGCCCGGGCTGGCCTTGGGTTCCCTGTGTGGTTCACCAGAGTCCTGGGGTCACAGGCACTGTTGCATGAAGCCCGCCTCCCCCTCAGAGCTGTGCTCCTGTTCCCAGCCGGTGTTCAGCTCTTCCCTCTGCTCCACAGGAAGGAAGAGAGAGTGGTTTAAAATCGAGGAGGCCGTAAAGGTGCTGCAGTATCACAAGCCTGTGCAAGCGTCCTACTTCGAGGCACTGCGACAAGGCTACTCTGCCAACAATGGAACCCCAGTGCTGCCCACCACCTACTCCAGCTCCATGTCGGGCATCAGATGACTGCAGACTTGCGGAAGAGCTGGAGAGTGCAAAGTAGACTGAAGCGTGGCTCTCCTCACCACCCCACCTCACCTCTTTCACCCAGGCATGGCATGGTGGGCGGTGGAGAGGGCACACTGAGGTGCTGCTGTGGGCTGTGGCCAGAGGCGGGGGTGTGTGGCATGGGGGTGGGGCTGGGTGTAACTCACGAGCACTTTCCTGCATGCCCGTTCCTCCCCACTCACCCTGTCCTCAGAGAGGGCACCTCCCTCCCTCCCTCCCTCTCCTCCTTGGGTTCCGAAGCGTTCCCATTTGTCTCACGCCAGCCTGGCCAGGTATTTTCTCTGATTTTTTGTTTTCCCATTAAAAGACACCCATGTGTGATGGAACTTTCTAAAACCCTGTCCTGTGCCGTACTGTTGTCCCACAGGGCACATCTGTCTACACTGACGTCTGCCGTGTAAATAAGCAGCTTAGCGAGCTCTTAACTCTTAAGGGTTTCACAGTTTGGGTTTTTTTTTTTTTTTTTCTTTTCTTTTCTTTTCTTTTTTTCCCAGGTATTTCTGGTTTGAAGCCCCTCACACTTCCTGTTTGTTTAACGCTAGTAACTAGGCGAGCTTCCCTATCCTCTGTTCCCAGCCATGTCGAGCCTACCTTCCTCTCACCCCTGGGGCTCTGGCTTTCTCTGGGCCATTCCCATGCCAAGGAAAACAGAAGGGAACCTGTTTTCTTTTCTGTTACCAAGCCTGGAAAAACAGTGATAGAAACTGACTTCTGTCCGATATGCTCACAATAGGCTTTAAACTGGACACCCTCAGTCTCAGAAACTGGACCATCAGGCACCACGTCTGTCCTGCTGGCTGGGAATTCTTTCCATAATGCTTTCCTTGCTGCCATGGCCTCCCTTACCCTGTATGCCTTACACCACGCCGACCTGGGTACGGCCCCATGCTCTGCAGCCATCTCCCTCCCATAGTCCTGTCCCCGTGCAGAGGCCCCACCCAGG